>NW_020956096.1:427751-430835 GCF_003031625.1 Empidonax traillii
GGAGGAGAAGGAGGAGGAGGAGGGGTGGGGATGGGGAGAGCCGTTCACGGGCTCCGTCCCCAAAGTGAGTTCACTCGTCCGCATATCCCAGAAGATCCCGCAGCGGCTTCTCCCAGCTCTTCTCTCGAGCTGAGATGAACAGAGGACGGATGGATGCGCTCGCATCCCAGAAAGCCTACTGTATCCTGCCTGCATCCCCACGGCATGGGCAGCAGGGCAAGGGAGAGGACTCTGTCCCTGTGCTCCACTCTGGTGAATCCCCACCTGCAGAGCTGCCTTCAACTCGGGGGTCCCAGCACAGGAAAGACATGAAGCTGCTGGAGCAATTCCAGAGGAGCCCACGGAGATGCTCCAAGGCTGGAGCCCCTCTGCTCTGGCGCCAGGCTGGGAGAGCTGGGGGGGTTCACCTGGAGAAGAGAAGGCTCCAGGGAGACCTGAGAGCCCCTGCCAGGGCCTAAAGGGGCTCCAGGAGAGCTGGAGAGAAACCTGGGACAAGGGATGGAGTGTCAGAACAGGGGGGAAGGGGGTTAAATAGAAAAAGGGTAGATTTATGTTAGGTATTACAAATAAATTCTTCCCTGTGAGGGTGGGCAGGCCCTGGCACAGGTTGCTCAGAGAAGCTGTGGCTGCCCCATCCCTGGAAGTGTCCAAGGCCAGGTTGGAGGGGGCTTGGAGCAACCTGGGCTGATGGAAGGTGTCCCTGCCAATGGCGAGAGAGTGGAATGAGTGTTAAGGTCTCTTCCAACCCAAAATATTCTGTGACTCTGTGATTCTATGGATGGGTGGACAAAGGGATGTTCAGTGGTTTCTTATCCATTCCCTCACCCCACTGGACTCCCAAGCCAGGACTAGCACAGCTGTGCTGTAGGATATTGTGTCTGTCCTTGCAGCAGCCTCAGAGGTTTAACCAGGAGCTGGAGGGGGGGCCCTGCATGGTGGTGCCATGGCCATGTCCAGCCTGCCCAGAGCTCTCCCATGGGACAGATCCCTGCAGTCTCCATGAGCTACTGTGCTGTTTCTGCTGTGCAGGATCCATGCCCAGCCTGTCTAGCTGCAGAGGGAGGAGCAAACACCTCTGCACATCTCCCAGCATGGGAGGCTGGGAGGGAGGGGCATTAGGACCCCTACCCTGCTTGCATTGGGATCCCATTCCCTGGAAGATGGAGAGGAGGCAGGTCTGGCCTTTCTCTTTTTCCCCTCCCCATCAACTCTCAGGTCCTGCTCTCTCAGGTCTGCTCATGGGGGTGCCCAGGCCCTTTCCCTGGCTCTCCACACGTGTGTGGCTCCTGCCCCGCTCCCCTGGACACGGGGACTGAGGCAGGAGGAGGTCCCACAGATCCGCTCGGGGCTGGACTTGGTGCCAAACATCCATTTGACTCTGCAGCTGCTCCTGCAGCTCCCCCAGATCTGACTCTTGCTCGTGACTCAGCAGCCTGCTGTCTTCCTCTTCCTTCTCACTACAAACCAGAGCCAGGGGGAAGCTCTGCCAGAGGGGTCAGGTCTGCCCCAGGTCCTGCCACCTGTGCCCCCACATCCTCAGTGTCTTCATGGAATCCACAGCTATTCCTAGAGGAGAGGCTGTGTCACAAGAGGCAGAATAAGCTCCTACAGTGCTCCTTAAAGTGTAAAACAGTGCAAGGGCATCTGCCCCCAGAGAGGGAGGAGCAGGATGAGCTTTCCAGTGCCCCCAGTGCAGCCCCAGGCAGTGTGTGTGTCTGCAGAGCAGTGCTGGGGTAGTTCCCATTCCAGACTTGTGCAAAATAAACTCCTGGAGCACATGGAGCTCAGTGCTGGCCCTGAGTGTTCTGTGGGACTTCATGACAGGGAGCCAATAATCCTTCTGAGAGTGTTTATTCAGTTGAACTGTCACATTTTGGGGCCATTGTACTTTTGCAATCATGAGGCTCTGGACTTACAAAGGGTGGAGGAAAGGAAACACCCTTACTCAGAAGGGCACTGACTCATCCCTTGACGGATCCATGTGGTGTACTCAGGACTCAGTAACTCCCTGTCATGCCTGTGATGGGTCCCAGACCTGCTCAGGTCCCTGGGGGTTCCCACTCACTTCACCCTCTGCCCACACACTCACATGCTGGTAGGAGCTCCTGGAGCCCCAAAAAGCTCCTTCCTCCCATCTGTGCCTTTTCCACCCTCCTCATGGCTCACAGCCTGTGGGGAGGCACAGCCAGCTGGGATTTGGAGACAGACCAAACATCCTGCCACGAGGTGAAAGGAACCTCTGTGGAGCCTGAGGGGCTGCTGCTCATGGAACGAGCAGGGACTGGTGGGGGAGATCTGGGCCCTCAGAGGGAAGAAGTTCCAGGGTGATGGGCAGGACCTCCTGTCCATGGGCACTGTGCTCAGGCACGTGGCTGATGTCATAATTCCCTTTGTGTCCAGTGGAGCTGGGAGGTGGGTCTGCAGTGCCAGGCAGCTCTGGGCCATGGAGGTACCAGGAGGAAAGCTGCAGTCTCACTGCTTTGGGGGTCCATGTCTGCGGGGTGGGCTGGGCACAGTCGTGGCTGTGCTCTCCAACCTCCAGCACGCACCAGGGCAGAGCTCAGAGGGTCAAGCCCTGCAAAACCTTTCACTCCTTCTCCAGGAAGGATAACACATCTCGCTGCTGGAATGTGTATCCTGCCTGTGTTCTGAACGAGCTCTACTGGTCAGGCTATTAAGGGCAGGAAACCCCAGGAAAATGCTGTAGAGGGGCAGAGTTTTCTCATGGCAGAAATACCCCCTCAGCAGGGGAAGAAACTTTGTTCAGGTGCTGCACTGTGACCAGCCCATACCTGGGTCAGAGGGTCTTATTGTGGGGAGTCAGAGATGGTTGATTCGAGTGCATGGGGGACAAGGGAGCACCTGTTGGAGCTCTGAGGCTGGGGGCACTGGGGGCACTGGGGGGACCATGCAGCACCAGCTGGGACAGAACCACCTCAGCTGTGACCATGGGTGACCTGTCCTGCTGCTGTGCCCAGAGGAGGGCAGTGAGGATGAGGAAGAGCCCTGAGGGGAAGCCGTGTGAGGACACTTGGTGTGTTCAGCTGGAGGAGACTGAGGGGAGACCTCCCTGCAGTTCCAACT
>NW_020956096.1:431396-448434 GCF_003031625.1 Empidonax traillii
GGACAGCCCCCAGGGAATGGCTGGAGCTGTGTCAGGGCAGGCTCAGGGTGGATCTCAGGGAAAGGTTCTTCCCCCAGAGGGTGGTTGGCACTGAACAGGCTCCCCAGGGCAGTGGGCACAGCCCCAAGGCTGCCAGAGCTGCAGGAGGGTTTGGATGATCCTCTGGGGCACAGGGGGTGACTGCTGGGGATGGGCCTGTGCAGGGCCGGGGGTTGGACTCGGTGACCCTTGTGGGTCCCTTCCAACTTGCCATGTTCTGTAATTTTGTGATCCTGTGATCCCGTGAGCTGCTGGGCACGTGGTCCAGGACAGGGCGCGGGGACACTCAGCTCAATGACAAAGGCAGGCAAAGCTCAGTGTTTATTGCCTCTTCCCCAGCCAGTCCGTAAAGGACAAGCCGACTCGGCTGCACACGCAGTTGCACACTCGACACACGCCCGTGGCTGCCTCGGCCGCTCTCCCCGGGCCCAGCCTCGCCGAGCGGGGCTGCAGCGAACCTCGCAGCCGTGTCCGTGTGTTCCCCGCGGGGCCCGGGCTGTGCCCCCGCACCCGCAGCCCCCACCAGCCCGCGCCTGTGCGGGTATCCCGTCCCTCGGCCGGCCGGGCAGGGATGCCCGGAGCCTGCGGGGGGAGCAGCGCTCCCCGCTGCCCCTGCGGTCACGGCAGAGCCGTCCCTGAGCTCCCTCCAGTCCAGGACAATTCCATTCCACGCTACTCTACACCGCACAACGCCTCCCAGCCAGCGAGCGCTGCCGCTGCGGCCGCTCTGCAAAGCGAGTCCAACCCGTGCTGCCCTCCCGCACCCGGAGATCCCTCGCTGCCAAAAACAAAGCGTTTTGGGGGCTGCTGACCTGTCTCTGGCGGGCTGAAAAAGCCCGGGTACTTACAGCTGGGGCAGGGGGTGCACCCGTAAGGGGGCTGAGATGTGAGGTCCCAGGTGGGGTTTTACAGCACCCACCAGGAGATGCTCCCACCCCTGGGATCAGCTGTCAGGGCTCGGGCAGCCCGCAGGGACAGAGCTGGATGAGCTGCAGCCTCCCGTCCCCTTCCCCTTCTGTGAGGGGCTGGCAGGTGAGACTCACAGCACCCTGTCCATAGGGACAGCTCCCAACACGGGCTGGCTTTGCCTGGCACTGGCACTGGGATGAGAGAATGCAGCTAAAGAAAACGTGGGACTGATCCCGTCCTATGGAACACACGTGCTGCTCCCAAACTGATCAGCCAGGTTCTGAGGGATACTGTCCCTCCAGCAGGATCTGTTGCCTCTGGTGAGAGCGTAGCCCGTACCTGTCCTTCCTGCTGAACCCATCCCTCCTTCTCCACAAACTCTGTCCTGGCACCTCTTGAGGCTGAGCTTTTTATTGTCTGTCTGGAGATGCTATTTTCAGAATCTTTGTGCTGCTCACCTGCACCCACTCTAGATGAAATCCTGAGGAAATCCGTACTATTTATCCACTTCAACCTTCTTCCTTCCCCGGCCATGAACTGAGAGCTCTGCTGGGAGTGGTTTTCTTTTCTCAGCACTGCTCTCACTGGCGCTGTGCCTCCCATGGGCCCTCCCTGGCACCTGTTTCACAGAAAGGATGCTCCTCTGTGCACATTTCTGCCAGTCCAGCAGCAGGCACGTTTAACTGGCCCAGTGTCCCAGCGCAGCCGGGGGGTTCTCACCTCCCACCCAGCTGTGCCAAGGGTAGGACTCCCACAGGACTCCCACCTCAGTCCAGAAAAGCCAAGGAGATTCAGGGGCCAAAGCAGACTCAGTGTTCATCCTGGGGGAGCATCACTGTGGCACCTTTCAGGAGGGCTCTGCTCCCTCCTCTGCCAGCTCATGGCACAGAGGCAGAAAGGCAGAGGACATCAAATAGGTGGATCCCTCATGACATGAAAGACCTCAAGGGGCTGGAGGTTCTCCAGGGACCAGAGAAGGGCAGCAGAGTTGGGGAAGAGTCTGAAGCACAGTTCTGATAAGGAGCTGCTGAGGGAGCTGGGGGGGCTCAGCCTGGAGAAAAGGAGGCTCAGGGGGGACCTTCTGGCTCTGCAACTCCCTGACAGGGGAGTGGAGCAAGGGGGGGTCGGGCTCTGCTCCCAGAGAACAAGGGACAGGAGGAGAGGGAATAGCCTCAAGTTGCACCGGGCAAGGTTTGGATTGGATAGTGGGGGAATTTTCTGCACTGAAAGGGTTATAAAGCATTGGCACAGCTGCCCAGAACAGTGCTGGAGTCTCCATCCCTGGAAGTGTTCAAAAACCATGTAGATGTGACACTTGGGGTTCAGCAGGTATGATCAGCAGCCCAGAACGCTTCTACCATCTGCACTGGCTCTTCTCCCCCACTCAGCCTCTGCCCCTGCCTCCCAGTCTCCCAGCCAGCTCCCCTGACTTCCAAATGCTGCCATGTGGGAGGAGGCTTTGGAAAGCCACTGAACGTGGAAAAAAAGCTCTAAAGAAGGACGTGCACCGGTGCTCAGCCCCAGCACACTCTGGCTGCACTCTCTGTTCACAGACATGAACCAAACTGCAGGTGACAGCTTTGGGCTGGACCCCAACAGTGGGAAGCACGTCCAGCCCTGGTTCCACCAGTGTTCACACAAACCCTGTGTCCCCTTAGCCAGATATGGCAAGCCAGGCAGCCCCCAACTATAACTACCAGCAGTCCTAGGCTGTGGGATAGCTTTGGAGTGGCCTGGGACAGGCAACCACTGTGCTGATGTGGTCAAAGAGACTGGCCAGGCCAGAGGTTTGGTGTTTCCTGAGATGCTGCCTCCTCTTTTTTGGCATTGTCTCTTGTCTCAGTGCTGTGGGGGGCTGGAAGGCCACAGGCTGGGTGTGAAGCCACAGCTGCTGAGAAGAGCAGGGAAGGGCTTGCTGAGGAGCCCTCAATCTCCAGCCAGTGAGTGCCTGGAGGGATGAAGACTGCAGCTCTCCTAAGAAACTGAGATGTTTCTCCTCAAGAAACAGCAGATGTACCTGGCCTGCCCTTGGCACAGGGAAAGCTTTTTGCTTTGGCCACAACAGAACTGTCACTCCAAGTGCTCCCCTTACCCAGGTGTATGAGAGCCCCTAAAGATACCCCAGTGACCACCCCACCCCACCCACCAAAGCCCTTGGTTCCCTCCAGGTCTCCTTCAGGAAGGATGCAATGGCACTAGTGCTGCAAGCTGCTGCCACACGCTGTGGATGTTGGAGCTGTCAGGGAACAGAAAGAAAAAGGGAATGAGACACAAGGAAAAGGGAACGAGATCTGTCTGAAGACTACAAGAGTGGGATGTAGGCAGTGACTCTGCGAGGAGGAGGAGGAGGAGCAGGAATAAGCCCTGGCAGGCCATGCCCTGGTAGGAAGGCAAATGTCTACTCAGTGCCAGCATCACTTCAGGGCAGAGGACAACCGTGGTGGCACAGACCACTCTGGAATGCTGTCCAAGTGGCTCTGGAAAGCTCTGAGCTCAGCAAAGCCTCTGCCAGCTCTGCAGCTCTCCCAGAGCTCCGGCTGTGACTTGGCAGCACCAAGAGAGTTCCAAGCTGGTGATCAGATCACACCCACGGAATCACCCTAACCAGGGCTGAGTTGGGAACCTGTGGGGTGGGCAGTGCAGGCAGGGGGGTCAGCCTCTGGCAGCTCCAGGCAGGGACAGGCTGGGCAGGAAGAAGCACGTAATGGGACTCCAAGCCAGTGGGACATAAAGTGCAGTGCAAAGCACAGCCTGAGGTTCAGGACCTGAGCCCAGCTCTCGTGCTCTGCAGTTTCTCGATCCATGGACACGGGGGATGGACAGGACTGTCAGCACACTGGTGTCACAGGCTGTGCCCACCTCAGCTAACAGAGCCATATAAATGGGCAGGGGGTGCTGGAGGGACACTTACCATCCCCTGCTCCAAGCAGAGTCAGTCTCAGGCTGAACTGCTTCAGGCCTGCAAGAAAAGAACCAAACCAAACCAGTCAGTCGGGGTAGGCAAAGCCACAACCTGCAGGAAGGAGGCACAACAGTGGTGTCACCCTCGGAGGGAAGGACACACCAGGGCAGAGCAGTGGTCTCAGCCTGGTGGGACCTGCTGCTTACGGGCTGAGGACACTGCAGACCAGACCAACGTGGGGATAAACCAGTCATGGAGCTCTTTGCACGTTTATGGCTCCAGCCCAAATGCCCATCTTTGCACTGGTGCAAAGCCCCAAAGGCTGCAGTGCCCTGAGCTGGAGCTCACAGCAGGGAGCACTGACAGCACTGATGGGGCAGCAGCAGCTGCAGCAGATCACTTGTCTGAGGCCCTTCCAGCACAGTGGGCCTGGTACCCACTCCTGAGGGACATCCCAGCTATGAAAGGCTGAGCCTGTCCAGGGAGTGCTTGAACAGACTCCAAAGGGGACCGACACATGCAGGGGAACCCTTGGCACCAGGAAGCACGAGGCATTCTTGCTCTCAGCTGCATGTGGCCCTGACAGAAGAGAACACCCTCCTCTCTGCTCAGCAGTTCCTGGGAGATGGACTCTCTAAACCTACTTCTGTCCTGCACTCTGCACTCCAGGCAAACAGGGGAAGGTGCCTGGAGATCTGCCTGGCCCTGGACACCAGCTGAGAATCTTCACAGGGAGCGGCAGAGTTGGGCCCCAGGTCCCTGTTGAGGCCCAGGACACGGTTTTGCCAGCAGCAGCTCTCTGGGGAAGCAGGTCCCACTGATTCACCTTCTCCCTGACGTGGTGGACAGGGGTTGACACGATTCACCAGGGTCCCATGCCCATAAGGCAGGATCATCCCTCCTCCCTGCTCCCCATTTCCCTCTGAACCTCAGCTTCCAAGGAGAAGCCTCCAATTATAAATCAGCAGATGCTTTGCATGCCTGAGGGAGGTTATTTCAGCTGCCAGCAGAACCTGATGCTTGGGAACCCCTGGTCAGCCTAAAATTGCTGTGACAGAGCATTTGGTATGACCTCCCTCACAGAGCCCAAGCAAGGTTAAACCATGACAGCACATACAGAATATACACAGAATATATACAGAATACACAGAGTAATGTAACAGAGCTTATAACAATATACAATATCCTAGTATACTGTGTGCAGCTCATGTGTATATAATATTTGTGACATATATGGGATACTTGACCATAAGTGTGCTTCTTCAACCGTGCTTAATTCCATGAAACTAGCACAAACGTTACACCTGTGCTGGAGAAGGTGGGAATGGGCAGAGGATGCTCTAGAGAATGCACTCACAGATCTATATGTGCACATACTCTGTGCACTGTGCATCGTGCTGGGCACAGAGCACTACTACAGGGTGTGAAACAAGCTCCCCCAAGCCGTGGATTACAGGACCACTCAGACTGTGTGAGCATTCGCCACTGAAATGAATATGAAATAAAATCCCAAGCAGGTGCTTTTTAATGGCTGAAGAACACAAAAACCTTTCTTTCTTTTCCCATAAACCCTATGCTCTTCTCCTTTTCCTCCTTCTTGCCTGGCAGTAGGAGCCCACACTGAGTTTCCATAGGTGCCACTTCTCCCTTTCCTGTCACTTAGGCCACTTTGGAGCTGGTTGAGCCTGGACACGGCTGTTCAGCTCTGGGCCATCAGCAGGGCTTGTTCTGGGCCTCTGAGCCTGCTGTGAAGTGGCTCAGCAACAGAAATAAACCCTTTCCCCCTCACCCCAGGTGTAGCCCCCGTGTCCCCACACGGTGAGTGAGGACAGCTCAGACAGTTGCTGCCCCAGGTCCTGCCTGGCACGGCCACTGCGGCCCATCAGGATGCTGGACATACCCTGGGCTCCACTGCCACCCAGGGACGACACACTGGCAACATTTCCATGGAGGTTCCCAAGACAAGCACTGTGCCATCCCTCAGGCACACAGACACCAGGTGAGTGATGGAAGCTGCTTTGCCAACATCCCAGCCAATTCAGGTCACTCATGAGACACCCCCTTCACACAGGGAGGAAATGCTGCCACCTCTTCCCCAGCTCTTCTCCACACGGATGGAGCTGCTGCCTCTCACTAACATGGAAAATATCCCAGAACCACCTTGTGTTCTTTCACATCCCTATCTCCACAGCTCCCCCAGCCCACTCCAGCCCCACGGAACACCTCCCACGGGGAGCCACCAACACCACGAGGAGCTGCCAGCAGTTGTCCTCTCGCCCCAGCCCATTAAGAACATGGCTGAAATTAGCAGAAAGAGCCCAGGGGTGCAAGGAAAGGCAGGAAAAAGAAGGCAAGGAGAGTGACAGCCACGATGCCCATGGAGAGCGGGGTTTACCGGGAACCCTCACGGTACCTGCGGGACACAGACTGGCACTGTCTCTTCTCTCCTGCAAGTCTGTGTCTGCTGTCTCCTGGAAGCAGGACAGACAGAGCTGTACCTCAGAGACAAGCTCCTTGCAGATGTCAGCAAGCCCTGAGGAGACTGCTGGGCAGTAGCTGCTGGTGGGGCTGAGCACTGTGGGCAGCTAGGAGTGGCATTCCCGAGTGCTGGATCTGGTGCAATGCTCCAAAACACCAGTGCTGCAGCCCATGGCCCTTCCTCAGCTGAAAATGCTTGATAAAACTGCTCAAGTTTGGTGCCATTTTTAGGGTGGAGTGTATGGGAACCCAGCACAGTGACCTCCTGCAGATCACAACTGCTGCACAGCACCAGAGACCACCGTTCCTGCGCTCTCCCAGAGTTCAGGAGAGACCTCTCAGCCCCGGCTCACACCTGTCCCACACCACCAGGACAAGGCAGTCACTGGTTTCCAGCACAAACCTTGAAACAATGGTTCCCAGTGATTTCAGGGACATCCTCCTGCCCTCCCTCTCCTCCAGGCTGGCCAGCAGGGCTGCCCTTACACTGCATGAAGCCAGTGCATCCTCTTTCAACACCTTTCACAGGAAGCACATCACCTGCTGCCTTTCCCACGCAGGTTCAGACAGCTCAGAAGAACATAAAACCAAATGGCCAACCCCCAAATCCTTCCCCACTTGGAGAATTGGCTTCATCCCATCACTGTTGAGTCCCTTCTGTGCAGCTGGTGCAGCTGGAAGCCCTGTCCCGTCACAGGGCCCATTGTGAACATGCTAAAAATGTGTGCATTGAGCAGCATAAGAAGGTATATAAATAAACTGTGGTATATAAATAAGCTGTGGTTTCCAAATTTATATCTGCAGGATGAGGAAGTTGGTAAAGCAGCTTTACCTGGGTGTGATATAACAGAGGAAACTAAAATTAGAAAGGCTTCCTTCCCATCAGCACACTATGCTAAGTGCCTGTAGAGGTGGACAAATCAATTTTTGGCAATATATTTGTGGTAGAACAAAGCATGGATTTAATTATTTAGGTTTCTTATCTTTTGTCAAAAATTCCTACCAAGGATTGTGGGTGGAAGCAATAAAAGCTTCCAAGAGCCTCCACCAGGAGTAATTGCCCGTAATGTTTTGTGGAGGGCAGTTCTGGGCCCACTGGCTTCCCATGGGGAAAGGGCAGTTTGTGAGGGGAGAATGTTAAATTTGATTTGGAAATCCATCATTTGCAAACCAGGTTGAGCAGCAAAAGCTTAGGGAAGGGATCCAGGGCCTCTGGAGTGCCAGGCCAGTGGGAGCATCTTCTGCTTACTGACCCTGTTTCAGGGCTGTGCAGACACTGTTCAGAAGAGCAACCCCTGGGCACAGACCCTCATGAAACCAATGCCCAAAGACAGCTCTTGGCTTGATTTCCCTGTAGGTTTGCTTCCTACAAAAACCAGCTGCAGGGAAACGCCCACTTGCCTGACAGATAGTACTGAGAACTCAGAGCTGGACTCTGGGTGCTAAGAAGGACCCTGAATGTTTGGCTGGGATATTTCTGCAGGAGATGGCAAAGCCAGGAACACTGTTCCTGTCAGTCTTGATTGAAATGGCAAAAGCAAATGCCTGCATGAGAGAAGGAGATTTCTGCAGCCATAATCTCCCAGTTTGGCTCAACTCACCAATCTCTTCCACAATATTCTCAGTGCTTCCAGGAGGAGTGTTTTTTTCCTGTTCAGACACAAAGTAAGAGAAGAATAAGCACCTCAGGCAGGTGCACCTTGACCTGCCCTAGGGCTCTGAGACAGGAGACACTGAGGGGCTGGAGCGTGTGCAGGGAAGGGAACGGAGCTGGGAAGGGGCTGGAGCAGCAGGAGCAGCTGAGGGAGCTGGGGGAGCTCAGCCTGGAGAAAAGGAGGCTCAGGGGGGACCTTCTGGCTCTGCAACTCCCTGACAGGAGGGGGGAGCTGGGGGGTCCAAGAGCTCTGTCTTGGCTCTGCTTCCATGAAACAAGTGACAGGATGAGAAGAGTGAGCCTCAAGTTGTGCCAGGGGAGGTTTAGGTTGGATATTGTGAAAACTTCACATAAAGGGTGGTCAGGCCCTGGCACAGCTGTCCAGGCCAGTGGTGGATCCCCATCCCTGGAGGGACTTAAAAGACCTGTGGATGTGGCACCTGGGGACATGGTTTAGTGGTGGCCTCCCAGCAGTGCTGGAAGAATAGTTGGACTTGGTGATCTTGAAGGTCTTTTCCAACCCTAATGATTCCATGTTCTCTGAATCTATGATTCTGGGGCTTTCCTGGTCATGGCTGGGGTTAACACCAGCACCACAGGGGCAGAACTGCCACCCCCCTGCCCTCAGCACCACCACAGCTGTCCTCAGCCACCCCACCCAGCAGGGTGGTGTCCATCCCACCCAGCCCAAGTCCTTCAGTTATGCTGCTGTGAAACCACATCAAGAGCTAAGTCCTTCTCCTCAGGGTGTTTTTCCCCCCTAATTAAAACAGGTAACTTTCCTTAAACAATAACTGTGCCAGTTGGCACTGTTTGCTCCAGAGTTTGGGAAGAAGAGCAAGAACAGCACTGTTCATCCTTCCATTAAACACCACTGATGCACACACAGAGAAACAGCAAAGAACAATGCTGCGCCCAAACTGTAACGTTACAAGGGATACGTTTAGAATAAGCAAATATTAGAGATTTGTGTAGAAAAATGGACTAAACTCTAACAACATACATCCATTGGCACTCAAACCCAGTTAAACACACACCCTCCCCCTGCAGCTCCATCAGAGCTGCCTGAGGACACGTCCAGGTCTTCAGGAGCTGGATCTCACACTCCTGCACCAAAAGACCTGCAATGCCTGAGGAGGCTTTCCTAACTCTCCAGCTGAACGATGAGTGCAAATACCTCAAAATGCAGATGGCATTTTCTACTCTGTTCAACTCAGCAACCACGGTGTACCCAGAGAAAAGTGAATTCAAAAGGAGATGGGGTGAAATGATGTTATGAATTTCCTTAAGGGTTCAGAACACCAACTACATTCATCCAAGGGTGCTGGAGTATTTTGTGCTTTGTTATTTGGGATAACAAAGGAAATCACACTACAGAGTCCATGAAGTGGCACCAGATTTTAAATATTAAGAAAACTATTAAAGTTAAAGAAAAAAAGCTATTAAAAATCATAATAAAGAACCCTTTTTATGATCATAAGGGGAAATTAAACCCCCTCTGTTTTAATATAGGTGAAAGATACCACTTGTATAGTGATGTACCCTTGTGTCCAGCCCCTGCTGCTGCTGTCTTTTGTGCCCTCTGCTGTTGGCAGCTCCTTCCTGAGCCTCTTCTCCCACCAGGTTGGAATTCCCCAGCCCTTCCCTGCTCACCACAGGATCCAGCTCATGCCTTGGGTAGGAAGCAGCTCAGTGCAGTGCACAAACCCTATTTTCGTCAACCACGAGATCCCCACTGGGCTTTTCCCCGTGCCTCCCATGTGCTGTACTCACCCTGCTGGTGCCGAAAGCTGGCCAGTGAGGAGGAGTCAGGGAGGAGGGCTGTGCTGGAGTGAGGGAAAGCACTGGGAGTCAGCTTGCAGGTCTGATGGCTGAAGTTTGCTTTGCTCCCTCTCAGGGAGTGCAGGCAACACCGATGTGCTGCCATCTGTCACCAGAGCCACACACCTGAACTACGCACCAGGGACTGGGGGCACAGGTGACTCCTGAGCTCCCACACTGCTATTGAATGTTAAGGGTGGTTTAGATTGTTTTCCAAACCTATGGATTTTGCTGAATGGGCTGAGTCCAGACTGCAGGTTGAAGGTAAAGGGATTCTCCCCCTCTACTCTGCCCTGCTGAGACCCCACCTGCAGTGCTGCCTCCAGCTCTGTAGTCCTCAGCACAAGAAGGATGTGGACCTGTCAGACCAGGTCCAGAGGAAGCCATGGAGATGTTCTGTGGGCTGGAGCACCTCTGGTATGGAGCCAGGCTGGGAGAGCTGGGAGTGTCCAGTCTGGAGAGGAGAAGGATCCAGGGAGACCTGAGAGCCCCTCCCAGGGCCTAAAGGGGGCTTCTAAGAGAGGCAACTTTTTACATGAACAGACAGTGATAGGGCAAGGGGAATGTTTTTAAACGAAGAGAGGAGAGATTTAGATTGGGTATTGGGAAGAAACTCTTCCCTGTGATGGTGGTGAGGCCCTGGCACAGGTTGCCCAGAGAAGCTGTGGCTGCCCCACCCCTGGGAGTGTCCAAGGCCAGGTTGGACGGGGCTTGGAGCAACCTGGGCTGGTGGAAGGTGTCCCTGCCCAAGGGGCAAGACACAATTGGGTCATGGAAGGAGATGAACTTTCAGGTCCCTTCCAACCCAAATTTTTGTGTGATTCTCTGATTCTATGCCTGGGCACTGGGGCTGCCAACAGCTGGTTTACATGTCTGGTCACCTCACAGACAAGACTTTCCTGTGAGCAGGTACCCTGGGTATATGAAATGACCCCCTCTGAACTCAGAGGAGCTCCTGGGGCTCACAGTGGCACAAGGATTTGTGTTTCTTACCAGAGTGGCCAGTCTGAGCAGTTGAACAGGACCTGACCTTTCAGTTGGGAAAACTCCTGAGACCTCTCTGAAGACAAGACTTGCTGGGGACCTGCTATGTGGTCTCTTTGCTGAGCTCTGCCTGCCCTCCAGAGGCATATTTGAACTTTGTCACCCATCCAAGGGCTGTTAATCACCCAAAGAGATCACCTGAGCCACCCCTGGCTCATCTAGGCTTCACTTCACCCTCTGCCATCCAAACCATGATGTCCTTCCAGCAGGTTAGGCCTGATCAGTGAGAGAGAACAAACAAAGGAATGGAAAAATACAGAACAGATGGGAAAATCCTATCCAGTTAGCTCCCAGACTGCACTTTCACAAGCCTTCCTTCTGGCAAAAGGGGTGCTGTGACATTAATTTGACCTCTCTGCTTTAAAGACTGCCAGGGGCTCCTGCTCTCAGCTGGGATATCTGGACTGGTCACAGTGGCACAGTCCTGCATTCCTGGGGGGCGTGGCTGTAATTCAACACTGCCCATGTCAGGCAGTCCATGTTCTGCAGCAATCCCCCCTCAGGAGCAGGATCCAAGCCCCGGGGCTCCTGCTGGGAGCTGGGTGCCCATGAGCAGCCCTTGCAGAGGGCAGGTGGCAGCAGCAGGGGGGTGATGCTTGGGCAGAGACAGGTTTCAAACAACAGACAGGTTTTCTGAGGTTTTTCCAAACAAGAGCTGTGGGTTTCCTGTGAAATGGTTCAGGAGGGATGCCGACAGCTTGAGGCCAGAAGCTGAACAAGAGCAGCCAGGGAGGAGGCCATGGAGATGCTCCAAGGGCTGGAGCCCCTCTGCTGTGGAGCCAGGCTGGGAGAGCTGGGGGTATCCAGCCTGGAGGAGAGAAGGCTCCAGGGAAACCTGAGAGCCCCTGCCAGGGCCTAAAGGGGCTCCAGGAGAGCTGGAGAGGGACTGGGGACAAGGGCCTGGAGGGACAGGAAAAGGAGGAATGGCTTTAAGCTGAAAAAGGGTAGGTAGAGATTAGGTATTACGAAAAAATTCTTCCCTGTGAGGGTGGGCAGGCCCTGGCACAGGTTGCCCAGAGAAGCTGTGGCTGCTCCATCCCTGGGAGTGTCCAAGGCCAGGTTGGATGGGGCCCTGTGCAGCCAAGGGTAAGCAGTGATTTGCTCCATCTTTCCTCAGACTTAGTCCAAGAGATGAACTCACTGCACCTGAGTGCTCCACCAGCCACGGGAGCCATGGCAGAAGTGTCCTGGGGGACATCAGGCCCAGTATCCATGGGTGGGAAAGGGAGGGGATTGTCCTGCTCTGCTCTGACCTGGGGCGGCCTCACCTCCAGTCCTGGGACCTTCAACATCCTCCCAAGGGGCAGCAGAGGGGCAGGTACCAATTTCTTCACTCTTGTGAGCAGGGACATCCCCCAGGGAATGGCTGGAGCTGTGTCAGGGCAGGCTCAGGGTGGATCTCAGGGGAAGGTTCTTCCCCCAGAGGGTGGTTGGCACTGAACAGGCTCCCCAGGGCAGTGGGCACAGCCCCAAGGCTGCCAGAGCTCCAGGAGGGTTTGGACAATGCTCTGAGGGACAGGGTGGGATAGTTGTGTTTGTGCAGGGTCCCTTCCAACTCTGCATATTCTGTGATTCTGTGAAGTGACTCAGAACACCCTGAGAGGGATTTAAGCCAACACTATCTCTCCACACTTGCACTGGGTTGAAAGCATCCTCATGACAGCTCCTGCAACTCTGGTGGGGAGCTTTACCAAAACCTACTTCTTTTATGATTCTCCTCACTGAGTTTCTTCCTAGTCACTTCTCATTGTTCCCCTGTCACCACTCCAGGTTTGCCCCACTCTCTCCACCTGGCAAATCCTCTGGAATTAACGACCCTGTCCAGGGTGTCCTTTACAGAGATGACCTTCAACCCTCTTTGCTCGGCCTGGAGAAGTTCAGTGAGCTACCCCTGACTTCCTCCTTCCACCCCCAAAATAACATCAACTCTTCCTACTTGTTTCCCCAAAGAACCAACCATCTTCTTGAGTGCCCTCTTTCTCTTCCTTCCTCTTGACTCACCCAGTTCTATGAGCAAGTGACACCCGATTAAAAACGCCTCATCACAAAGTCCCACAGTGATACCAAATGGGCAACACGTGCAGTACAGTCAGCTCATGAATAACCTGGAGGTTGAAACTTATTTGCACAATGTCCTTGAACAAATAAAATCCAGGGGCAGTGCTCTTGTAACCTTTTGAGAGCAAAGATCCACGGAAGGCCATAAATATCCATCCTTCGATATTCCAGTATTCCTACTGACATTCCTGTTAATTTGTGACCTTACACCTTTTTTTTTATCTCTTTTAACCTGAATCTTACATCCACTACTGAAATGGGAAATCAATTCAACAAACCTAAAAATGGAAATGTGTATAGGATGACAATATTGACTCACTTATTCTCCGAATATTCTTTTGTCAGCTTCTGGAAGCAAGTCCACAAAACCCTCCCACATGCTGCCTAACAAAGCACAAATGATTAAATGCATGTTCTTCTCTTGGTCCTCTTCAGTCTGTATGGATCCTCCTCTCTGAAGGCACGGGGTGGATCCACACACACACCTCCACTGCTGAGTGCTGGCTCACGTCACAGACTTCTGGGATCCTTAGAGAGCTTGTGGGTCACATCAGACCATGACACAGTTAACTGTCCAGCCACCTGGAAGTTAAGTCTTGCAAGAAAAAAAACCCATCCTAATCTTCTAGACTACAAATATAGCTGTTACTTAACTGTCATCAGCTGCTGAGGTAAGAAAGAGATTCAAGAAGGAAATTCTCTACCTGTGAACAAATACTTGCTGCTGCTGATGGGCTCCAAACCTTTTGTATCTCTATCATCTTGCTGGAACACTCTGGGCTTTCTCACCAGCAAGGAAAAGAGGGCAGAACCATCTCCTCATGCTAAAAGAGAAAATTAGAAGTTTACCCTGCTTGGAATATACCTGATTAAAAGTCAGGGCTGAGGCACAAACGTGAAACTTCACATTCCAGATAAACATCCTGATATCTGCCTAAATGACTTCTCGGGGGTTGGTGTGTGCTAGAGGGCTGAGAGATTGGGAACACAATACAGAGGTGGAAAACCTGGAAACAGAGACTTCAAAAGAAACAGTGTTTTGTTTTTCCTGCACAAATGCTCAAATTTTCATGTGTTAAGAAGACATCCAGGTTTCTAGATAGAAACATTAAAAATCTGACTGGGTGTGTCCCTGGGCAAAAATGCTGCAGCTGACTGTGCACTGAGCAGAGGGGCTAGGCTGATCTCATCCTTCCCACCTCATCCCTTCTGTGGTTTTACAAGAGGCTACGTGGCATGAAGTTGTGTCAGGGGAGGGTTAGGTTGGAATTTAGGGAAAGGTTCTTCCCCCAGAGGGTGGTTGGCACTGAACAGGCTCCCCAGGGCAGTGGGCACAGCCCCAAGGCTGCCAGAGCTCCAGGAGCACTTGGACAGCACTCTGAGGGACAGGGTGGGATTGTTGGGGTGTCTGTGCAGGGCCAAGAGTTGGACTTGATGATCCTTGTGGGTCCCTTCCAAATCTATAATTCTATACATTGATCAGGGGCACCCTGAAACACTAATGTGGCAGACAGATAATCCTTCCTGAGAGCAAATGATACCCTTGAGGCAGAGAAGTTGCACAGGTGTAACAACAGAGATCCTCTCTTGCCTGAAAGCCTCTCTGCCTGCAAAACCACAGCTGCAACAAAGGCCTACAGAGCAGCAGGAGGGCAGGGCCCAAGGGGATTACAGAAACACCCTGACAGTATTACCTCAGGTAATGTCACTTAAGGTGTCTATCACTGCAGCACGAGATCCACAGAGGTTTAACCATATGACTGTCTTAGCCATCTGTGTAGTTTTCAGGGCTGTGAGGGGCTGAAGAAGCAGACTGAACCAGGTGATAGACTGAGGGTGTAGAGGCTTTTGCAACATAAATAAAATCAGCCAAAATCCACCAGGAATGCACTGCAGAAAGCCTGCTACTCTTGTCAGACCTGGAGAAGTGAGGAGGACCAGGGCTACAAGGAGTCAACCTTGTGTGGGTGAATAATCACTATTTTTCCTTGCAGCTCTGCCTATTCTGCTTCACTCACATGAACGGTGGCTGTGCTATCACTGACACGTCACCACAAGGATTTCTGTGGGTCTGAGCCAGAGAAGCCGTGGCTGCCCCATCCCTGGAAGTGTCCAAGGCCAGGTTGGATGGGGGTTGGAGCAACCTGGGCTGGTGGAAGGTGTCCCTGCCCATGGCAGGGGGTTGGAACAAGACGAGCTTCAAGGTCCCCTTCACCACAAACTGTCCCGTGACCCTGTGCCTCTCTATTCAGGTTAAGGACAGCAGGAGGTTGCTGACTGTGGGAAGCACTTGCAGCAGAGGCACTCCTGACCCATGGCAAACTCTGCATATCCAATTACAGGGCCAGCAGAGCCAGGCAAGCCACCATCAATCTCCCCAGCAGGCATTTCCCAGCCCCTGATGACAGACACCCCTTGGAAAGGACTCCCGACTCCCCCTCGGCTGGGGCATTGCCCTGACCTTTCCCCTGGGTGGCTCCAAGCTGGCACTGGGGGTTTTCTAAAACCAGGGCTACACTGAGGACTTCTACCCTCTGCCTTGTCCCAACAGGCACACGTGCTCTGCTACCCGTGGCATGTCCCACAGACTGGCTGGCAATCTATTTCTCCAGCGAGTGGGAGGCCCACGCCTCGCTGCCATCTGCCACCATTCACTTCTCGTTGCTTCTGGAAACAACCCGAAAAATAACCCTGGTCTCATTAAATTTAATGAAGCAGGAAACCCTCTGAGTGTGTTTTTCCCCAATAATCTGCTCACTGCTCTGTCACACCATCTTCACCCATCTTACCCCTCCTGCACTTCTGAATCCATTCATTTGCTGTTTGGGCTGTAATGACTGGACTGCCCAGTTTCCATGAGAACACAGAATAAGTGGGAAATGGGGGAAATCTAGACATCATTTTTATATCATAATGTATAGCAACAAATACGACTTCTAAAGAAAATATGAATTCTACCCTACTAGGCAAGAGTTTAGACGAGTGACAAAAAAAATCCCTAGCTCTTTCTAAACATCTGTTTTCATGACAGAACAGCTTCTTCCAGTGGAAAATGGGATAATTGAAGGAATATAAATTGACAGCTGACCATGCCCAAAGTCCACTGAGAAAATCCAATTTCCCCTGAGAAATCTGCAACTAGTACTCTCTCTTGCCAATACTAGGTACAGTACTCTGCATTTCCACAGATATTGCTCCAGAATGTCCTTGCTCCAGTGTGGTGGTGGTTTCTCTTTCTCCCTCCCTCACAGAGCTCTCTTCCCTGCACAGCAGTGTCTGCAGGCTGCTGGAGAACTGGGCAGGCACAGGAAGCAGAGATCCTGATGGGGCTGGATGAGAAGACTGGCACACTCACAGAGGAAGCTTTCGCTGCAACCCATCCTAGCTCTGCTAGACAGTGATTACACTTTCCAGAGTTCCTAACCCAGCCCATCCCAACAACCTGCCATCACTCCAAAAGAGAGACAAAGCTCTCAGAAGAAGAAAGAGAATGCTCTCCCCTCCATGAAAAAGAGCTCCCAGAGCCCTTGGACACACCACATGTCCTGACTCGGCGTCATCGCCCTCACCCCTGGCACCACCCAAACACAGCTCCTGGAACTGTCCCAACTCCTGGCCTTTGCCTGGGCAATAAACACCTGCCCCCCCCTGCAGTTTTGGCACTAACACTATGCCAAGCAAAGCTCAAGTTCCCCATTTCACTTCAGTGTCCTGACAAGTTTTTGGCAAGTGATTTTTCAGGTTTGTTTATGTGGTGACTTCTTTCTCATTGCTCCCAAAACACAAAATGAAGGACAGCAAGAGATTAGTTCTGCTGCTTTGCTTCTGCATGGTTACTGTTCATTCCAGATAGCAAAGGAGCTCATATTAAAGTTTTCAATTGTCCTCATGAGGATCATCTGCTGCATCAAGTCTCTGAACATAAAGGCAAATGCAGGGCCCTGCACCTGGGGAGGAATAACCCCAGGTTATTAACCCCTGCTGGGCAGCAGCTCAGTGCAGAAGGCCCTGGGGGTTCCAGTGGACACTGTCCCTGACAGCCCTGGGACAGGGTGGGGGATCCTGGGCTGTGTGAGGGAGGGCATTTCCAGCAGGTCAGGGAGGGGATCCTGCCCCTCTGCTCAGCCTGGGGA
>NW_020956096.1:449214-450259 GCF_003031625.1 Empidonax traillii
AGTGCTGTGTCCAATGCTGGGCTGAGGGAGCTGGGGCTGCTCAGCCTCCAGAGGAGACACCGAGAGGGGACCTGCCCAGGGTGTGTCAGGGGCTGCAGGGAGGGGGCAGAGGATGGACCAGGCTCTGCTTGGGGACCCAGCCATGGGACATGAGGAACGGGCAGAAACTGCAACACAGGAAATTTCATCCGAACATGAGCAAGAACTTTCCTCTGCACTGGAAGAGATTGCCCACACCGTGGACATTCCAGAACCCTCTGGATGCAATCCTGCGCCATCCCATCATGGGATGACCTTGCTTAAGCAGGGAGGTTGGACCAGGTGACCCACTGCGATGCCTTCCAACCTGAACCATTCTGTGTGTGAAAACAGTGTACTTCCCTCTTTCTAATCGAGTGAATGTTCCCTGAAGGTACCTGACATTAAACTGTGTGAAAATAGTGATCACAGCACTTTTTCTCCCCAGTCTGTATTCTGCCAACACAATCATCTTTAACCACAACAGAAAAATAAGCTAACACTGTTATTTTGCATCACGATTCATTTCCATAATGAAAAGTCGTTGCTATTCTTTGATCTGTAGCAGATCTAATAAAATAGCACCTTCTTCAGTAAATGAAATTGGCCACTAAATAAATCTGAATTACTAAGTAAACTTGAATTACTCTTCCTGCCCATGAGCTCTGAACAACATTTTGTGTATCTGCCCCTTTGCCTTGAACAGACTGTACTGATTCTCTCAAATAGCTTAGGCATCTCCAGAAGACTTTTGAAGTTATAATGCCCTGGCTCACTGTTCACAGCAGTGCCTTCCTCACCAAGAAGTCTCTCTTGATTCCTGGGCAGGGACCATCATTGACATCAGGGTCTCCTCTGCACTGAAGGCTTCGTGCTGGAGCTCCCACCTGACCCAGGACGTGCTCTGGGACACAGTAGGGCACTGGCACTGTGAGATCCATGTCTCAGGAATGAAGAACATTAACAGCTGCTGGCATAAAGTGACACAGCCTCTCAGAGCTGCCACGAAAACTGTCATCTCAAGGGC
>NW_020956096.1:450621-459986 GCF_003031625.1 Empidonax traillii
GTCTCCTCTGCACTGAAGGCTTCGTGCTGGAGCTCCCACCTGACCCAGGACGTGCTCTGGGACACAGTAGGGCACTGGCACTGTGAGATCCATGTCTCAGGAATGAAGAACATTAACAGCTGCTGGCATAAAGTGACACAGCCTCTCAGAGCTGCCACGAAAACTGTCATCTCAAGGGCAAAACCTGATGTATTGCAATGAGGTTCATGACAAAAATATAAAGCCTTACATCATTTCAGCTCCTAAAAAAGGGCCTTGGCCAAAGCAAAGTAATGTTTGCAGGTTGCCAGCAGTGCCTTTTATGTTTACATAGTACACTGCATGATCATCATGCACAGAAGAAAATTTCCAGAAGTATTTCTCATGGCTCAATACCATGCAGTGACCTCTAGACAGGTGTTTGCAGAGCTCCTGTACCCTCCTGGGCCAGACCCTTGGCAAACTGGCAAAATGTTGCTGTATGTGGGGAAAGTAGGAGATTTAAAACAGCTGAAGAGCTGCACAGTAATTTCTTGAAGTTAGAACTGATGCCTATTTCTATGGGAAGGAGTCATTTACATCATGGTTACACACACAGATGCAGGGGTGCTAATGCCAACATTTGCATCCTTCACGTGTAGCATTCACACCACACCTGTCACACAGAGCTGTCTCTGGGTGAGTGCTTAATGTTGAATAAATAGTGCAGAAATAGGATTGTATCACATCCAAACACTTCCCTCCACCTCTCCCCCAGCCAACCTCATGGACTGTGCAGTTCCTCAGGGTTCACTGCCTCAGCCAGGAGCTCGAGGTCTGGCTGAGTCTGACAGTCTTTCTAAGGCTCATACCTGGACTTCTGTGTAGCCTGACAGGTGCTGTGAGTGCTCCTTAGTTTCTGACACAAAATCAGCACTTCTGTGATGTTGGGACTTCTGATCATGGTGGCCATCCCTTCTCCTGGCTTCTGTGTCAAACAAGACATTGTTTAGCCTCTCGAGATACTCCTCCAGCTCTTCCTGGGTGTGCTCCAGCTGTTTGCCCACATTACTGGGGGAAAAGGAAGATGGTGGGGAGGGTTTGCTTTCCCTGTCCTTCCTGGCCTCTTCCAGATGTGGGTTTTGCTTCATGAGAACAAGCACGATGATCATCAGGATCAGGCAGAGATAAACAACCCAGACCTCTTCCATCTTGGTGGGGAGGTATCAGGAGCTGCTCGTACCGGCTGATGCACTCACAGGGAAGAAGCCAAAAATGGACCAAACCCAGCCAGGGGTCAGCAATCCCCAGCTGCCAGTGCCCACGGGAGGACTGGTGCCAGTAATCAAACCACTGCGGGAAGGGATGTCAGACCTGGGTTTTCCAAAGCAGCGTCTTACAAACCTTCTGCAGTCCTAAACATGAAAGCAGCACAAACAGCGAGCAGCAAAAAAATCTTAGGCAACAGAAAGACACAAGATCATCTGTCACAGCTTCATATGATCTTAAAATAGCAGTATCTCCTCTTTTTCTTGCTATGGAGCTGCAGGGTCAATGCTCCTCACTCTTCAACCTTCAGTTACGGTGTTCCGGTTGCTGTGTTGCTTGAACTACTAAGCTTTTCTTTCTAATTCAAAGAAAAGATAAATTAGGATTGGGGTCTTCCTACCCAAACGAAGATAATATTTTATCCTTTAGGGGTGATTAGTTGCTGAGCCCACCCTCAGCACTCTTTAAGTGAGACAAGGTAATATCAGTCACCTGAGTTACAGGATCAGTAGGACCAACTTGTTGGCTTTCTGTCTTTGCTGGTCTTGGGAGAGGGAGTCCCCCTAGAAGTGGCTGCTGAGACTCTGGAGATAATTCCAGCTGCACTTTGTGGGGATCCCTTGGAAATCCTTGGGCTGCTCCTTGGTAACTCTGCCCCCCAATTACTCAAAGAGGGGCGGCCCAAGGATCAATAAATGCATTTCCACTGACCCAGCCCAGGAGAAGGGGTTGGACAAACGTACTGATTAATGCCCAGCATCCAGGATAACAGCCAAAATGCCAGCAGGGACGGGAGGGGGGAGGCTGGCCATTCCACTTGGAGGCAGGGTCTGTTTGGAATGGGATTGCTTTTCCTAACCTTTGCTCAGGGAATCTATTTACAGAGGAGGGTGCCAAGCCAAAAAGGACCAGAGATCACGCCCAGGTTTCTGCTGCCTCTATGTCGAAACATTCTTGGCCTCACCCTGCCACAGAAATAACCCTAAAATCCTTCACTGTGCTCCCCAAAGTGAGACGTTTGCCCTGCTTTACTGCAGTGGATGGTCTGAGACAGCTCACAGCGTTCCTTGACCCTGCTACTCATTTTAGAAGCTGCTCCTCAGCTTTTAGTTTTTCGAGATCGATGCTATGCAGCAAGTTTGGCTCTAGAGGCACTGTGGTACTTCACATTCCCTGTTGCCTTGTCTTTTAACTCACCCCTGAGGTCTCAGCCGTGCTGGAAGCTCCTGTAAGCAGTTTGCAGCCCACAAGCCTGGGCCTGGCACTGCTGCCCGACATTTAGGTGGGCAGTCACCAAAGAGACACAGGATCCCAAATCCAGACACAGGATCCCAAATCCAGTCACCCTGCTGGCACCAAACTCAAATGCCCAAAGGCACAAAGCTGAGGAGAGGATGCAGAGATAGATAACTGAGCTCGATTTTCTACTAAAACTGAGCTACATTTCCTCAAAGCAAGAACAGTGGAACAAAGATGTCCAGGCAGATGAGAATATCTCCCTTCTCCCTCACTGCTGCACATCATTAATGCCTTGGGGCGTGGAACAAACCTCCAGCCACGGGTAATACAGTCACTAGCAGAGCAAAGCCCTGACCTAAACCTGGCACTGCTGCAACAAGAGACATCACTGGAACCCTAATCAGCACTGAAATCCTAAAGAAATACTAAAAGGGGAAAACACCATTAAAAAAAAAAAAACACAAAAAAACTCATTAAGACTGCACTGTGGACCCTCTAAAGGGGAAAGGATTGGTTGGAGCAGCCCAGAGCACTCTTTAACTCCGAATAACATGGCTTGTTTCCTTTCAACAAATGTAACAGAGACAAACAGCAGAGGCACTTCAAGCATGGCAAAGCTTAAAAATGAAGTATAGACTGCTGTAGTTTCAGATGCAAAATACCACAGTGTTGCCAGTTCAACACAAAATCATTAGTGAAGTAACTTGGGCACATCTGTAAAACTCAGGAGGCGTCACCTTGGCTATGAAAACCGGGAGTGGACAGAGAGAAGCAAAATGCTTTGCCCAAGATCCCCATGGCTGACTTGTGGAATGACTGGAATGGCACTCAGGGAGATGAGGGATCACCTTGATGAACATTTGCCTTCCCACATACACATGTGTAAGCCCTGCAATAACAAAGCACAGGAGAAAGAACACAGGTTGGCTTTGGAGGTCAGCATTATCCAGACCTCTGGAAACCCACAGGAGCTGTTCTCGGATCAGAATGCATTTTTCTCTGACCTCTTTTTATCTGAAGATAAACTGCTGGATCAGGTTACACCAAACACACACCTCATTGGTATCTTTACTCTGATTGTGAACGCCTAAGGAACAGCACAAGCACGGGGCAATTATATAAGAATGCTTCCCAGAATACTCCTGCAGCCTTCTGCAGCAAGGATTTTGTAATGTTTTAGCAGCTCTAGCTTTACCTGAGACAGGACAAGGGAAAAAAATAACCATTTCCCAGACATCTGCTGCACAACCAGCCAGGAAAGCAAACAGCTGTAGTTCCAAGGTCAAGGAAAGATGCTCTTTAGTCTCAGTAAATGGCATGAAAACACTAAAAGTTTGATAAGGACGCAGCTTTTGTATATTTAATATAAAATCCTGGAAATCAGAACTAAAAAAAACTGTCTAAGGCTGTTCCACACAGTTAAAGCTGTGCTCCTTTGCAAATAAAACTGATTTCTAGTTTTTACCCACTGACTTCTAGAAGACACAAAGTCATCTCTGCATATTTTTGCCTGTAATGCATGTTATCCAGATTCAGTTTCCCAGACAGGAATTCTTTAAAATACTCTTTAAAAAAAAATAAAAATTCTCACAGATGCCACCGCCTGCGTCAGGGCTTAGTAATAAAATTAATTTTTTGGAGCCAACATCAGGTTTTTTAAAGTCTTTGCCAGCCAATATTTTCCACCATCTCAGCTGCTCTCAGCACTCCCTGGAATCTGCCCACACTCCCATTTCTCACTTCTCACACAGACTGACTGGGCCATAAAAGGGAGTGAAGCACTGCTCCCCAGGGACACCTGATACCACGGAGCCTTTTACAGCACTTCTCTTCCTTCAGCTTTTTCAGGCTTGGTGGGAAGATTTTCTGTAGGAACACAGGAGATGGGTTCAGTGACTGAAGTAGTACGGAAACACTAGAGACACACATTCAAAAAGCCAAAATTTAATACAAATCAAATAGAAGAGAGTCTTTGGGCTCTGACAGTTCATTTCACCACCACCCAAGGTTGGCACGCAGCTGATTTTACCTGAGTCACTGGTGGTTGTAACTGGACTCCTTACAAAGTAAACCTGATTTAAGAACTGATTGTACACCCTTCCTAGCTGGCCAGAACCTGGCTCCAGCAACAAAACCCCTTCCCTCTCTGGAAACAACTGTCCTTACATCCCTTGGCTGGATTAAATCAGCATTTGCCGTTTTATTCTAAGTCTGTACCTGCCACTGAAAGAGATGAATCAGCAAAAATGGTTCTCACTCACTCTCCCCCCAGACCCTGAGCTCCACTCCCTCCATGTCAGCGATGGCATTGCTGCTGTTTGCTGATGTCAGAAGGTGCATTCACAGACTCATGGAGTGGAAGCATCCAAATACCCACTGCTGGATCTTCACAAAAGCTGGAGCTTCTTTCCAAACCATTCCCCTCTGTGTGCTAGGAAAGCTCTATTTAAAAGCCGCAGGAGAATGGGAAAATCTCATGGTGTAAAAGACAGATTTTACAGTTCATGTCAATTCCACAGGAAGAAAACCAGCTCCTTTCACTGCTGACCCTTTCAAGGGTGCCTCTCTACAGTGTGAGCACAGAGGAGCGCTATGATGGCTGAGTCCTGGGGTCATATGGATCTGGTTTAAACTTCTAGATAAGGCACTCTGGAACAGGATCCAGAGAACCACTGGTGCCATTGCCTGGTGCACAGCACCTCTCCACTGTTCTGCAGTTTACAGATCTGGCACAGAGGTTTTCTGCCATGGTTTTAGTCTAAGACACTTTCCTAGAAGAAATTAAAGCGAAATTCTTCTTTGGAAGCTGTGTCATTGAATAAGCCTGCATAAAGTGCCCTGGGGGCCTCTGAAGGGGATCCTGCTGAACCCTGGCCTTTCCTGCAAGCTCCCGAGCACTTCCGGACGAACTGGCCGTTCTTCTTAAGGATGTTTCCCTTCACCTCCACGATCCTGGCAGCCTTTGCAGCTTAAAGAGGGGAGAAAAGAGCCGTTACAAGTGTAGAGTGATCACCCCACTCTGCAAAGCAATCCGCAGGGCAGGAGCGAGTGCCTTTCTTCTTCTTCTCCTCACCATGAGAAGTTCTCCTACCTGTTTCCATGAGCTTCAGCTCCCTGCACAGCTCCTCCTGCATCTTCTTCCTGTAGTCTCCAAACATAGCTCTCATGAGCTGACGCTTCTTCACCAGGGGAGCCTTGTCACTGCGCAGCGTCCTGATGGCCCGCAGAGCGTCCTCAGCTGCAGCAAAGGAGGAACACCACACAGCTTAAGGCTTCCTGCCCCTGCATTCCTGCCAGCCCTTCCCACAGGAGACAGCTTGCCTGTCCTTGAATGCCTACCCTGCTTTGCAGTGGGTTTCTGTGTCTTCAAGCCAAGTTCCAGCTGTCGCACACACCAGTCCAGCTCCCTCTGCAGCTGCTCCTCTGACTGCCATCAGTGTGGGGCACAGGGAGCAAGAGGAAATAAGTCACCCAAAAATTAAAGCAGCAGTTGCTACATGAGATAAAAGGGAACTGCATAAAGTCAGGACTATTCTCACCATCACGTGCTGGTGATCAGTTTACAGACTCCATGACATTTTCCCTCTAGTGTTTTTCATCAGATAAACTAAGAGCACTGCACAAATGTACAAATGTTTAGCTGCAACTCACTGCCTCTATTTGAAGGGTTTAATATGTGGCTGCCATTCAGAGGATGTTGTTTTCTGGAAAGCTGTTCAGTGCCTTTCCTCTGAAAGAAGCTGTCAAATACACTCACAGATGGGAGAAATGAGCATTAACAACAAAAAAACCCTGCCCCCAGACCTGCATAAAATCAAAAAAAAAGTGAACAACGGACAAATTTGTCAGCTCCTGTGTGCTTGCTAAACCAGAAATACATGAGGAGAAAGAAGCTAAAGCCCATGGAGATGGAGGAAGCCAAGTCCCATCAAGCAAAGCCAGCTGGCTAACTCAGCAGTGGGAAGGAAAACAGGGCTGCACCCTGGGACTGAAGCAATTGGTAACTGTTATGTACATGTAAACACAAAAGCCCTCACCTACAACAGTCTCCTTCCAAAGGAATGGAAGGACTTTACCTCACTCACCTTCCAGTCTTCCTACCTCCCCTGAACTCAGCAGTGTTTATGGGTAGGATGGAATGTTCCAGAGGCAAGTGAGCACTCAGTGCAACTTCCTTGTACAATACTAAGAAAAGGAAGGTTTTGTGCAATCTTCTATTCCAGTATTGCTCAGCTGGCACTGTTTGATAGTAATACCTACACCAGTGCTGAGAAGTAAAATAAAATTAAGACCCAGACCCTCCTCAGAACAGAAAACCTCAGGGTGTGCCTTAATGGTGTGTTGACACATAACTTGCAACCTCAGTAGATTTCTGGGCCGTGCCCTACAGTGAGAACCTTCTGGGAAGCTCCTTGAGCTCCACCCCAGACCCCTGGCTACACCAGGAGGCAGCTCTGTGCCTTGGCTTTGCTATTGCACTATGTGAGCAACTCATCCTGCCTGGCAACAGGACCAGGGCCGGGTTCAGCACCCACAGGCACTGACTGAGGGCAGTTACCTCCATTTCTTATTTTCCTTTTCTTAAGAAAACATGGCATCCATCTCCCCAGGATTAGCTGTCACAAGCCTAAACATGAAATGTTTCAGCACAAGTCTGAAGGACAGTTAACTCCCTTTCCACTAGCCAGGTTCCTCAGCTGTGCAGCAGAGAATGCAAACAGCTGCTGGAAGAAGTAAGCAGCTCTCATCTCAAGGCAGCATGCTAACTGTTCATTTGTGCAAAGAGATAAAGTGCCTCTTTAGCTTAAGGGTTTCTAAATTATGGGATCTCATCAATATTTAACTACCTGAGAGGTCTTCTCATCCTGATGGGAAGTATTTGTATTTTGACAGCTCTTAGCTTCTGTCTTTGCTTTCCTGCTTGTCTCAGTTTCCTCTGTCTCCTTTTTACTGACAGGTGGTTTTTGTTTCTTCTTCTTTTTCTTCTTCTGGGCAGCTCCATCTCCTGCTGATTTTGCTGTCGCTGCCTCATCTGCAGGAGCAGTCTCTGCTTGGGGGATCTTTGATGTGACATGGTTTCTGTCCTCTCTGGATGCACTCCCTGCAGCCTGACTCCCCTCAGGGTCCCGCACGGCTGCAGCCGGTTCAGCAGGCAGTGAAGGGTCTGTGTGTTGGCTTGATGGAAGTAGCTGGAGCTGAGGACAGTCTTCATCTGGGATGGCAAAGTTGAAAGCAAACTTGGGTTCTTGTCCAGAGGCAGCAAAGCTCAAGGCTCCGTTGCAGCTCTCCTGCTCGGTGGCTGTGACAGCTCCACTGTCACCAGGGTCTGCTCCCGGGTCAGTCTCGGAAAGCGTAAAATCAAATCGGAAGCTGCTGCCAGATGATGTGAACAGCTCTGGCTTCGCCTCAGGGCTTGGGTCAGATAGTTTCACACCATCTGCAGCCTGTCCACTGCTTGGCTGCACTTCCAGAGCACCAGGTTTCACGCCTAGAAAAGACAAAGAATATGGTTTCTATCGACACACCAGCTTCCTACCACGGGGATGCCACTGCAGCTCCCTCTCTAAGACACTGCCCAGAGAAGTGACTCAATCAAAAGCTGCAACCTAAGAAATCTACAGAGAAGAATCAAATCTCACCATCCCCTGAGGGACATCTCAAGCTCACCTGCTTTCTCCATACTCTCCTGATCCTCAGCCATCCTGAGACGATAATCCCCAATCACTCATCCCTTGTTACTTCTTTGCAAGAGGAGTCTCAGGGGAGCACAGGGCCTTGAGAATGTGCTGAGTCTCCTCTACTGCACTCAGAAGAAATTCAAGAGAGACAAGAAACAGGTTATGCTGGGCCTTAAAATCCTCACTGTGGGATGCTGATGACTGAGTCTTCTCTGAACGTGCTCTGTATTGATATCACCTCTGACTAATCCACAACTGGCATTCAGCTGAGAGGGAACTCCAAGTGCTTCCAGAAGATGAAATATTGTGAAAGGTTCTTGGCAGGGGGGAGAGGGGGGATCTAACTGGAAAAAATCTTAGTAAAAGCAGGACTGAAAAGCAGGACTCTTGCTTGGCTCTCATACAAACCAGTCTGATCACAAGAAGTATCCACATTTTTCTGTGTCAGAGCAAATTCTCTCAAAAACACAGCTGTTCTGTGACAGTGGTCCCCAAGACCTCGGTTTGGGTACCCTACACGTGGTCTGTAGTGTTTGTCTCACTCATTTCCAGCCCCAAGACAGCCTGATGTACTGCTGATGTACCGATTCCACCAGTACTGCGGAATGGGCACATCCCACCTCTCCTGGCTGCAGTGCCTGACCAGCTCTGGGGGAAGAACCTTCTCCTGATAATATCCAGCCTAACCCTCCCCTGACACAGCTCCAGCCGGTCCCTGGGTGCTGTCCCTGGTCACACAGACCAGAGATGGGAGCTGCCCCTCATGGGGAAGCTGCAGACCCTGATTAGGTCTCCTCTCAGTCTCCTCTTTTCTAGCTGAACAGACCAAGTGCCCCCAGCAGCTCCTCCTGTGGCTTCCCCTCCAGACCCTTCACCATCCTCGTGTCCCTCCTTTGGACACTCTCTAACAGCTTTAGATCTTTTTTATACTGCAGCACCCAAAAATGCCAAAAATTGCAGGTGAGGCCGCCCCAGTGCAGAGCAGAGTGGGACAATCCCCTCCCTCACCCAGGTGGCAATGCTGGCCATGATGTCCCCTAGGACATGGTGGGACAGAAGCGGGATGTCTCTTCACAGCACTTGGGTGTCCGGGTCTGAGCACATGTGCAGCCCTTTTTCAAGGGGCTGGTCTGGTTGCAGTCCAGGATCTCATGCAGACACTGCTGCAGCCAGATAACTCATGGATCCAGCCCCCAAATTCCTGGCTACAGCTTGGATCTG
>NW_020956096.1:460421-462946 GCF_003031625.1 Empidonax traillii
ACATGGTGGGACAGAAGCGGGATGTCTCTTCACAGCACTTGGGTGTCCGGGTCTGAGCACATGTGCAGCCCTTTTTCAAGGGGCTGGTCTGGTTGCAGTCCAGGATCTCATGCAGACACTGCTGCAGCCAGATAACTCATGGATCCAGCCCCCAAATTCCTGGCTACAGCTTGGATCTGCCTCCTCACCGCACACTCCTTCAGCACTGGGACTCCAGGCAGAGCTTGAGTACCATCAGCAGGACTGCCCTGCCCTCATGACTCAGGTTCTGTGCAAAGGGGCTCCTTTCTGGCCAGGCCACTGCTTCTCCTGCCTCGTCCCTGGGCTCAGCTCCTGCCTCCCCTCCAGGAGCTGCCCTCCCTGCTGCTGAGCCTGGGGACGAGCACAGGAGACAGGTGTGACAAAATGGTCTGATCACAGAATAGTTTGGGTTGGATGGGACTTTAAAGCTCATTCACCCCCTGCCCCGGGCAGGGACACTTTCGACCACGGTTGCTCCAAGCCCCGTCCAACCTGGCCTTGGACAATTCCAGGGATGGGGCAGCCACAGCTTCTCTGGGCAACCTGTGCCAGGGCCTCCCCACCCTCACAGACAAGAATTTCTTCCCAATATCCCATCTAATCCTGACCTCTGGCACTGGGAAGCCATTCCCCCTTGTCCCGCTATCCAGGCCCTTGTCCCCAGTCCCTCTCCAGCTCTCCTGGAGCCCCTTTAGGCTCTGGAAGGGGCTCTCAGGTCTCCCTGGAGCCTTCTCTTCTCCAGGCTGAACATTCCCAGCTCTCCCAGCCTTAATTCTCAGAGCCTGATGCTCAAGCATCGTGTGTGGACACATTTTAGTTACTGCTACACCCTCAGGTGAACCAACAAACACTCACCTGGGCACCTTACAGAGGGTTCACATCCCTCCTCTAAAGGTTAAGTAGGGGCCAGGAGCAGGAGCAGGACGTGTGTCTGCATTTCTCTACAAGCTGGACTGATGAGATCAAACTGTGACCTCATGAAAAGTATTTTATAGGATTTTATCTTCCATGTAATTTATCCTTGGAACAAGCTTCACAAAAATAAACCTACTGGTGTTTAACGGCCAGACACACTGGCACAGTTCAGATGAAAACAAAAGCAGAGCTGTAGCAGAACCAAACAGGCCATTGGATGGGGAAATAAGAACAAGAGAAAGGATACAGAAAACAGGGAGAATGAACACTACAGGAAAGAAAGGTAAAGCTGCTTCCAGACAGACAGCCCTTAAAGTTCAATGCTTTAAGCTGTTTTGTATTTAGAACAAATCCCAAATGACAAAAGGACAGGGAACAGGAGAGAAGAAACAGTCTGCTAAATCAGACCCAAGGCTGGAACATGGGATGTGTGGGCTGGGAAAGAGGAAGGTACCTGGTTTAGGGGGTGGCGTGAGGTGGAGATCTGCCTCCAGCTGCAAAATGCACCACTTCAGCTCCTCCTGGCACACACCTTCGGGAGCCTCCGACAGGGGGTGGGGAACGCAGAGTGTTTAAAAGAAGCACAAATCTTTCGTCTCCAGAACTGATTCCAAACGTGACTTTCTGAATCCTGAGTTTCCTGAAGCCCTCTCCCAGGAGATCAGACCTGGCTTTTCCCCGGGCGTGTGCTGTCAACTGCTCATTCACCACCAGCAGCACCGGCACACGTGTCCTGTGCGGAGAGCACCAAGTGAGCCCTCTGCACTACACAACTCACAGCAATAAATTCCTACTAGCAGGAACCCCCCCTCCCACCCCGGCACTCCTGGTAAGCCAGGACTTACCACATATTTCCCCCCCCCCCTTCTTTTTCTCCTCCTACTCCTTTTTAAAGGCCCTCCCCAAAAAAATTTCTCATTTCCCCTGAAGCTTATTACGGCACAATGTCTCCACGGGAGGAAACGTCCCTTTCGCACAGCTCTGGCAACCCACAGAATGTACCTTTAGGCCAAACACAAGCGCCCCGTGCTGTATTTTTACGCCGCCCGCCCCCTGCTCAGCAGGTGGAAGCGAAGGGTTTGCATGCCGCGGGGGGAAGGAAGGCACGGTCAGGACACGGAGGTGAGGGGGGCTGGGAAAGGCACCGGCGCTGCTTTAACAGGGACCTTCAGGGCCCTCACCCGCTCCTCGCCGCCCCGGCCGGGCAGGAAGCGGCCCCTCCGCACCGCCCACCTCCGGTCACGGGTACCGTGTGGGCTGAGGGCCCGGACCCGCCCCGCCCGGCCGGGAACCCACCCGGGGCCCGCCCGGGGCCTCCCCTGGCTCTGCCCGCCCCCCGGGCCGGTCCGCTGTGCGAGCCCTCAGAGCTCCGCGGGCCCGCTCTGACCGGGAGGGACCGGGGGCAGTCCCGGCACAGCCCGGCCCGGGGGCGCCCAGCGCCCACCTTGGCAGCGCGTTTGTCCCCTCGGGACTGGCCCCGCTCCCCCGAGCCCCGCAGAGGGTGCCACAGAATCACAGAACGGGCCGAGCTGGAAGGGACCCACAAGGGTCACCGAGTCCAGCCCCCGGCCCTGCACAGGCCCATCCCC
>NW_020956097.1:0-1196 GCF_003031625.1 Empidonax traillii
CTACGGCAGTGAAAATAAAACTACAAGAAAAACCTCCTCAAAGCATACCACCTCATGGAAATCTCGATAAGGAAAAACAGGCTGCTGAAAAGCAAAATGGACCTTGTTGTTACTAACATTCCAGTGATGTCCTCTCAACAAATAGGCTAATTGCATCGTGTTTAAGCCAAAATATATCTAGATAGCAATAGGATACAATAATGGAAGTGAGAAAGATGTAAGCACAGACTCAGCTATGCCAAAACACAGTGTTTGATTACAGATACTGTTACTCTAAATATGTGGAAGTAATAGAATAGGAAGTATAAATCTCATTTGTAAAAGAAAAACCATGAAGAATTAAACAAGTACAAATGAAAGAATGATTTGTAGGAAAATGTGGTAGGTTATACGCCAAAAAAAAAATGCTTCTACAAAATGAAAAAAACTATAGTGTTCTGATGAAGGGTGGAGACATGCAATTCACTGAGAATTTTACTTCACATCTTCAGATCCCTAGTGCTGCCTGAACTGAGGAATCTGGATCAATTCCCACCGCCTGCATGCTGACATGTACTCTACTGTGCGCTATCTCTTCCCCTCTCTACAGGCACATCACAACTCAGTGCTCTGATTTCTGCAGGAAGGAAGTCTTGAAGGAGATGAGGTGCTTTCTAGCCAAGTTTCCAACCTGATCTATGACGAGGAGGGAGAAGCACACCAGTCGTGCAGTCTTGATGTAACCAATGGGAGTTCCTTCACGGGCACTAACATTCCAACACAGCCTATGGCAATGGGTCATGCCTGTGTCATGAGAGCTGCAAACTGCATCGCAGTATCTACCGAATTATCAGCTACAAGTCAGTGTTGACTTTATGTCTTTAGTGATTAAAATCTCTCTTTTAGAAAACAAATTCCAGTTCCTCAAAGAAAACTATTTCTCACTGGTGATTAAAAAGTCCCTTCCTTCATGAAAGAAGAAAATACTGTAATGCATTAGTAGACACTGATCCCAAAAGCCGTACACGTGAGCAGGACATATTCCTATGAAACATAATGGGACTATTTGCAATTTTTTTTGCAGAGTCCATGACTAAATCTTTCAAGACAAGCAAAGATGCTATCAGGTGACTCAGACACAGATTATAGAGTCAATGTCTTAGCAATTAATACGAACACATTGCCTCACTAAAGGCCATTAGGAGCTTTGAATATTA
>NW_020956097.1:1495-5692 GCF_003031625.1 Empidonax traillii
ATATTCCTATGAAACATAATGGGACTATTTGCAATTTTTTTTGCAGAGTCCATGACTAAATCTTTCAAGACAAGCAAAGATGCTATCAGGTGACTCAGACACAGATTATAGAGTCAATGTCTTAGCAATTAATACGAACACATTGCCTCACTAAAGGCCATTAGGAGCTTTGAATATTATGAATCTTCTCTGAAGGGAAAATACTCTGTGCTTGAGATACTTTATTAAATGAATGAGTCATCAAATTATTGCACTGCCACTTCAAAACACAAACCAGTTTAGTAACAGTAGAGGAGATTTCATTAAGGATTTTGTAAACTCCAGGTACTACACTCAGTAACTAACTAAGCAGTTACTTTGTCAACCTTTTCTCTAAACAATTATGACAAAAAGACCTAAAGATTTAGAGATATGGACCCTCCTAAGGTCTTAAAAACGAGTGAACATTATGTCAAGTCTCTTGGACTTTGTACTTGGAGAAGTGGATTGGCAGTCTACTAAGAACAAGCTATAATCTTTCAAATGAAATAAACTTTATTTACTCATTCCTCTATTTTGCTGGTTCTGGCTCAATTTTCAAATGATATATAATTAGAAATATCAATAATTAAAATAAAAAAGAACTGGATATAAAGTTTTTGCCATGTATTCATTGTCTATAGCTGCACGTTTCATTTCGGTTATGAAACACTCAGGGGAATGACCTTTCAGTACAGTAAACTGAAATTTTATGACATTATTTAATTCAATTCATTCAAAACCCGATGAGGAAGCTAACTTTCTGATCTATAATTGCAGAAATATTTAATGGAATTACCATTTTATCGATGATGCAGAAGATAAGAACAAAGTGGTAATCACTGCACTCCTGCATTTATCTCAAAACCAAGTCCATTTATATTTCATGCACAGTGACCCACATTCTATTTCGAGTGTCAGTTTAACATTTAAACAAATTAATTTGAGGAAGATATTTATAGGAATGAAATCTATATAAAAATGTGTATCATTATAAGACTGAGTAAAAAAAAAAAATCACATATTAAACCCAGATGTCCTTCCCTTCCATGTTCAATAGCTCTCGGTTCTCAGTAGACTCAAGGGGGGTTGAAATATCCACTTTCCCACACAGACTGCCCATGAACAAACAACCATCACATACCTCCCCTTTTTTGACTGTCTTCCAGCTGAGTCCTACTCTGTCCCATCCTTTACCCAGCAACAGAAAAACTAAACATCAGCAAACACCTCTTCAGCCTCCAAATGTTCTCAGTTTTCAAGTAACCCATATTTCCCGGGATAGAGCTCTACATTATCTTTACAAGTAGCTTACACTGAATCTTAAAGCCTAGAACCAAGATCCTGAGCTGCTGCAAGACCCTTTTTCAGATAGCACAGGTTCGGTCCCCAACATAAGATCATATTTAATTTCAGACCAAAAAGCCCTGCCACACAACTGAGCTAATGAGCTCAGAGAAAGTGATATACTGGCTGTCTTCCTTCTAATTGTAATTAACATGGCACACCCCTCCAAACACACATCCTCCAGCTCAGTGAGAAACATCCTATAAGATGGACATGTTTCAAGAACAAGATGGACAAGGGCAAGTTTCAGAGCAAGGAAACTGTCTCCCTTGACTACAGGTCTCTTCCCCTGTTTGAAGAAAATTACCTGACAGCTTTTAGTAGTGCATGTACTCTATTTTAAAAGTAATGTTTCCAGCTGCCATTTTAATTTGTACTGATACATTCTGTATTTCCCACAGGACAAAAATGTGAACAAAGGTGTGAAAGTTTCTCTCTAGAACTCTTAAGATGTCCTTCCAATTCTCTGTCATAGAGAAAAGTTTACATATCTCGCATGGATAAAACTTCGGTCCTCACACTGTAAGAGCATTATTCAATTAGCAAGAGACAGTCTCATATTTGGAGAAGGCACTGTGCTTCTAATCAAAATCCAGCATCCATTCTTCCAGCCTTCTTGCATTTATGGGATGCAGGGGTGGGGAACAAGTTTCTCACTTAGGGCACTTAAGTATTCATCACTTTTGAGGATCGCACATGAAAATACACTGTACTGTTATTAGAATAATGTAAAATTTGAATGATGACTCATTACTACTGTACTCATCCTGTGTTCATGCTTTCTTTCCCCCTACACACAGATGTTACCAGGTCACAGTCAGCATATGCATAATACAGAAAGCTGTCTTTATTCACACCTGTAAGTCAGTATGAAATGAGAGGCCTCATTTGACCACAGACCTCGTAAGTGGTCACATCTGGGTGAACCTGATGCACTATCCCTTTTAAAAAGTTACATGCTGTTCCATATGATAGCAGAACATCTTACATGAAGGCACAATATCCAAAATAGACAAAAAGATGTTGCAGTTAGACTGTTCTAACTTTATTGGCAGAAGAAATAGTAGTATTTAAATTACAGCCCAAAAGCTAGGGGGAAATCTTGCTTTGCTCCAAGAGCAGCCAGAGGCACAGTATCAGAAATGAACGTCACACAGAAGTTGTGTTTGTGTTGTATATGACAAAACACTAAATAAACCTAGGCGGACATGCTGGGCAGAGAACTCTGGCAGCAGTTAATTGCTGTTCCTCTTTTTTCTTTGCCATTTAAACATAAAAAGGATAGTTAAAACAAAAATGTTGTCAAAATGGATTGAGTATCAAGTTATTCCCCATTACAGGAGCAATATTATACTTACTGAGGCAGCAATAAATCTCTAATGAGAGACAGAAGCTTGCTGTTTGAGTCGAGGCTCTCCCCTTTCTCCTCAGCCATGACCTCGTGGCTTAAAAGCAGTGATGTGGTTTCTGAGAGCAACCGCAAGCTGAAGAGTCTCCATTCCACTTGAAAATAAAGGTGCCAAGAATGTGACCACACTGAAGCATAATTACAACAAAATGTGGAATTCATGGAAACTGTAGCTGATGCACCCATATACTTACCATTCTGACTGTGGACCAAAGAAACCAGTGGTGGGAGGATACAGTCTTCAACCTAAAACAGAGCATCAGAAAGATCTGGCTTAGATTATCCACAGATGAAAAAAAAAACCTGAAATACACTATCACGTATGTTTTTTCCACTGCTAAAGCCCTTAATCAAAGAGATGAATAATCATGGATATTCATCCATAATCACACTGATAAAGCCACCAAGTTCATTTTTCACTGGTAAACTGCCGTAAGTTAGAGATGTCAATGTACTTTTATATAGAAAACAACAGTAACATTGGTATAATTCTTTGACAGGGAATTTGAATGTAAAATATAGAATTTAGTGCAGATGTAAGATATTAAGAAAAGAGAGTATTAGAGTATCTTAATCCCAATGCTTTAATCCATAAACTAATCATTGAATGAAGTTCAGATGAAAAATCCTTCTAAAACAGAACTGCATAGAATTAAAATACATCAGGAAAGATGTACTATCTCTTAATTTAATATCTCTAAGCTTAATACAGATTCTTGAAAAAAAGATTTAACTTCTTCCATTCTGGTAATACACAGTCTTCCACTAAAATTTAAACTCACATACATAAGTTTTGCATTATGAAAAATATAATTCAGTCAACTCTATTGTCCATGAGGGTATTGTTACAGATGTATCATCTGTCACAGGACCAGTCAGCTTCACTGCACTGGAAATCAACTGATGACAAACTAGACTATAGTTCAGTTACAAAATAGTGTATTATTAGTATTCTTTATAAGAGAATTGCTAAGTCATTGTTAAAATGAAGCACACCTAGTCCTTGGATTTATTTACACAAATAAAATTGCTGTATAGGTTCTCACTACACTGTGGACAGAATTTGGCATAACAAGACTGTGTTATAATCCCCAATGGGTTTTGTTTCAGTAATTAATACTAGAAGATAAAATTTCCCTAGATGGATCCAGCCACTAACAAGAAACATCTATACAAGCTGAAAGTATATATGAAAAAGGTCACTAAATGAAGTTAGCCTCTAGCCAGCAATAACTGTAGTTAGCAACTATTCCATTGCTGGTTGGAGGACTCTGTTAAATTAATCCCTGACATTAAGGGATTCATTTACTTTAGCTTATTTCCTTTATGAAAAAAACTACAAAATGCCTTTGTTCCATACTTTCAATAAAAGAGTTAAAAGGATTCTGCTTGAGATATGAAGTCAAACTACTCTTGCAAGTACA
>NW_020956097.1:6233-156094 GCF_003031625.1 Empidonax traillii
CCGGTGAGGTAGGGGGAAAAAAAAAGGTATGTACTTAAGATCTTTCAGTTCAAGAAACCAGTTCAACCTACTCCAATGCTTCTTAAATGAAGAGGTACACGTAAGAGGTAAAAGAGGTAAATTAAAGGTGTGAGACAGAAAAGAGGAAAAGAAGCAGCTCTTGATTCTCTGAAGCAATGTAGGGTCCTTGGTTATTACAAATCACTCAACAGTAGGAGCACTGACTCAGATTTATACCAATTAAGATACAGCAGTATGATGCAACTTCAATTTCTAAAACTCAAAATCTTCTTTCACTTTAATCTAGTATTAACAGCAATCTTTCCACATTAGTAAATGCAGTTAAGCCAGTCTTAAGTCTTTTCTAAGATAAATATATTTTCAACTGTCATTGTGAAGAAGATGCTTAGGATCTTAAACAACTGTAGTGGATTTTTCTGAACTTTTCCTAACACAAATCTCAGTTTTGGCAAGCAATCTGTTTAGAACAGAATTCTCCACAGCAGGTGTATGCCTCATGTCAGTTCAGTGTGGTGGGGAGATCAACTAAATAAAGCCCTAATCCTATGAAAATTTATTTTGTTACACAAAAGCATATCAGAATGCATATGCTGAAGGAAGAAGCATGTCATGAACGTTAAATCAGATACTTCCTAACTCCACAACCCTAATCTTCTCTCCATGACATTTGTGTCACTGTTTTTTTCACTAATTTTACATTTTACGAATGTGTACACGAATTTGTAATCAAGATATGAACTATGCAATTAATTACTGAAGTGAACTAAACTGAGGTGTGATAGTACATGAAGTATTTTTACTAAAATTCACCAGTAAACTACAAATGTTTTGGCCATTTATTTACAGAGAACCGTGGTGGTAGTATTTTGGCATAGAAGAATATTCCAACAAGTATTCATTTCTTCTTCTTGTAAATGGTTTCTGATGTTTACGTGGAATCAAATCTCCATATATGCATGAAGAGAGTCAGATACAGGGTTTTTTGTCTGAGTCTTTAGCACTAAGATTGCTCAAAAAAAAGGAAATACTCCTCTTTAAGTCTAAACAGAATAGACAGGTTGAATATGATCATACCTTATATCATAGGAGTTCCTACCATCTTTTTAAATAGTCTGATATCCAGTTCATTATCAATACCTAACTAGTCAAAGCTATCATTGTATCCCTCTGTAATGATGGCACTCAAAAGCTGTGCTGTCATAATTGTGCTGTCATCAGTACCCAAAATGGCAATGAAATACTAAAACTTCCATACACACTACATTCACATCTCCAAACTATAATACGTAAGTACAGGACCAAACAAAAATACAGCTCAAACCTGGTAATCATGTTTCTGACAACTGGAAAGGAGTACAAAGGATTAGGAGAGAGAGACAAAGCTAAAAGCACAAGTCTAGTTTCTAGTAAAGTAGTTCTTGATTTAAGAGACTTCCTATGCTGATTTTGTATCTGTATTTTTGCAGATTTAATTTAATCTTTTCTCCCATATATTTTTCCAATCCTATCTTAAATGTATTTATAATTTTAGCACGTGCAATACCTATGGTACTGAATTTTACTCAATTTTGCCTTACGAAAAAACACATCCTTGCTTATTTTAAAGAAGCTAATTTGATACATATTCTTATTTTATGATATGAATAATTATGTCTGAATCAACTTTCCCAAGTCACTTGTAATACAATACTCTGGAGTTTTTTGTTTCCAAGCTGAAGTTCCTATTGTCTCAGGCCCTCATAACATCATCATCCTTTACTTTTTCTTGATAAGCTTCACTCCCTTTCAGAGTGAATGACCACAACTGCATTCAGTATTTGAGGTTTGAGGGCACCATGGATTTCCCATGGCACAGTGATGTTTTCTACTTTTTTTGTCGGATCTTTTACTAGTTCTTTCTAATAATCTAGTTGTCTTTCTGATTTCTACTGAGTAGAAAGTTATCATTTCCACAGAAAAATTATGCTAAAAGGTTTCCAGAACAGTTTCAAGTAGTTTAGAGTTTGACACTGTGCAAGTACAGTTGAAATTATTTCCCCATGTGCATTATTTGATATTTATCAGTATTGAATTGCATGTAATTTTATTTTCCTTTCACTGTGTATCTGGAAACCTTCTGCAATGTCTCTGTCAGTTTTAATTTTCACTGCCGTTAATAATTCAGTGTCATTAGTTAGTTCAGTCACCTCCCTTTTCTGGATTAGTTGTAAGTAGCACACGTTGCAACACATCTTTGTAAGGCAACACTCTCAAAATATCTAAATTTTTAAAAACTGATCTCTATTCTCAACTTAGTGAATTTTAACTAGTTAGAAGTTGATCAGTCTGAGGGCAAGAGGGAAAGGCCACTAATGGATTTGAAGTATTTGTCAAAACCTTTTTGGAAGTTCAAGTATTCTATCTAAAACCAAAACATCTGTCTCCATAATGTTCACTAATTTCTGCAAGGAAAACTCTACTAATGAGGTATGAGCACCCAACAAAAGCTGTATGCACTTTTCTACATTATTCTGTTATGTACAAAACCCAGATCTTTGGAGTCTGTATGCTACTTTAATCCTCAAAGAAGAAGGAAGGACAAGCTACAGTTTCACAGCATTGAAGTACTCACCACCTACTAGGAAGGGCTTGAAAGAGAGAACTGTAATTTCAGTCCTTCTCTGCATGTTTCCACCGTTCAGGAGATGTCAGACATGAGTCCTGCACCCTAAATACATGTGCCAGTTTTGTTAGAAACAAATATTGCCTTCGCTTTACTTAACCTCACCAAGCAAAGTCCAGGCTCCACAAGTACCCTCTACAAAGCAGTCGTAACATATAACCAAAGTTACCCATTATCCCCTACAACTCAGGCTATGTTTATATGGACATATTAGCCCTCTTCTCAAGGCTACAAAAATTACCTTAATAGGGTTAACATTACCAATAATAAAAAAAAAAATCTCCCTTAATTAAAACTAAGTTTTAGACCTCTTCAAATCAGTGCTTAAGACCAAAGCCTTGACACTGGGTGGACAGAAAAGGCAAGCAGGCTTAAAGCCTGGTCCATTTGAGAGCCATGCTGTTCTCAAGAGAAAATCAGACCACAGAATTAAGCTTACATATAGAAATTATGCTATTCATTATATGCAGTTACCATTTCCAAAGTCACGAATAACTGTTCATTACTTTCAGAGATTTTTCTAGAGGTATCTTGTTTGTTTCAGTGTGCTTTTGTTTAACTTACAACTGGCCATTCACTAAATGGACTTGATGATCCTTGTGCGTCCCTTCCAACTCAAAATACTCTGTTATTCTACTGAGAAATATCTTCTCCTCATCCTCTCTTCAAAGTAGAACATCCCAAAGTGAAGACCATCAGCTCCCCAAACTCTTTTTTTCCAGTCATGGGTCAGAGTCACAACATCCAACATCACCTTGACATTTGTTCTCATTAAAATGCCACATAAAAGGTTATTGCTGAACGTGACTATGGAATTAAGATTGTGCTGCTTTCACATCTCTTAAAGCATTTGCTGGTGGTACAGTATACACCTTATGTTTTCATATCATCACTACTCTCTCAGAATGTAATAGAAAAAAATCATCTAATTAATGTTAGAATGGATTGGGAAGAAGGATGACACTTCTGTGATTTTTATTTAAAATTCCTCAGAACTTCAGAATCTTCATTGTGGGTTGTTTTTTTTTCTTCTGGGAAGGGACAGCACTGATTGACTGACTCAGCATGTCAATTAGTAGAGAAATAGTTTCACAAAAAAGTCTCATGTCATCGGATTAGTTTAATGGGCAGAAAGCCACATAGGGTGTAGAATTTTAATCTACTTGAAAAGCGAAAGTGACTGAAAAAATTCTGTACAATATGTTCATATAGTCATATCCTATATTGACAAAATTAAGGTGTCAGTGGTTAGATCAGAACAGTCTGTGGATGAAGAACATCACTGATGCTGGATCAAGAAAAAAGTGCTTGCAGAAGTTTCTAACCCTTGTGTTGTCATCTTTGGTGAAAGTAATAACTCTCATATTGTCAAACAGTAGATTTCCATGTCATACGGCTTTTCCCTTGACTTCCTATCAAGCAACTCATCATGTTCAGGGTGCTTTTATTTTAGCCTGATTTATAAAATAAGTTTTAAAACCTCGAGGAAGAGAATCACTGCTGACAACTTTTGCCTTAACCAGATAACAACTTTCATGCTTCGGGTAAAAGATCATCTGTGCATTACACAAATCATTTTTGGGAGCTAGTTAGAGTACAGAAAGGAATCCCTCAGGAACTGCCTGCCATCATGAGCCTCATCACTGCTCTAAGTGCTCTGAATTAGCATATGTCTTTTTTTCAGGCAAATAAATATACTTAACACAGAAGAGAAAAATGCAAATGATACAGTCAGTACAGAATTATTCCATTTAAATTATATCTAAATCTTTACCAAAAATGGGAAAATCAATATTATTATAACACTTAGTATCTGAATTTAATAAATATTTTTTCATTTTAGGGAGGTGGAGGAAAGAGGCAATTGGCCTTCTGCCAGTGTAAGAAACCAGGGTTTATGTTTCAATCCAGTCTGTAGAGACTCTTCTTGATGACCTCCATAATCATATTTGCATACCTGAAAATCTGGTTCTGTCAAAAACTGCACAGTCACAAAAACTGTTGTCTTTACTTTTTATCTTGTAAAAATGCACACAACTGCATGCAAAATGAAATTACTTCTCACCGCTGGCTTTCACTCGAGCACTTTCAATTAATTTCCATTGACTTTATCACACTTTGCCATATCTAATACAGTCACTCCCAATAGAAATGAAGCTCCTCAATAATTGGCTTCAGGTTGATGATAATCAGAAATTTGATCACAAAAAAATTAATTTATTCTTTTTTCTTGGTTCAAAGTACAAATACAAAGGCAAATCAAACATGAACTAAAACCTAGAACACGCAATTCTTTGCTTTTCAAAGTGGGAAAGAACCTGAGATGTTGCTCTTAAATTCCTGCTAATTTATACAATTTCCATTGAAGCTAAACTAAAACTAGAACTCTACTGAAAAACTTTCTGGTTCTGCTTGCTCAATATAATCCTACTTTTAAAGAAATTAAACTTGATTAAAAACACATTTTATTTCTGGTTAGAGACTTTAAAGCAATGTCACTAGAAAAAAATGCATCCTCTCAAGAAGGTTTTGGCCTTTCCCCAGCCCCACTCCCTAAAATCCTCTTTGTAACCAACTTTGTCTAAATGAGCATCCAGTCTCCTGATCTCAGCCTAGAAATCAAACTTCTCTCCAGTAAAAGAGTTTCCTATTAACCACTGTTATATTTAAATATTGATCTGGAAGCCTGAACGTGTCTTGCTTCAACGTTTTAAAAACGCGAAGTTCTGCTGGGTGCTGGCATTTATATTCATAGATTCCAGTCATGCTCACGTAGCAGCAATTAGAAGATATCCCTTGAGTAACAACAATTCCAAAAATAGTCTGTATGCATCATAGAAGATGAAGTATCACTTTCCTCTAAAGTAATGTATGCTGTACATTCAAGTATAATTAGCACACTAGACTTCGTAAATAGTATTAAACTAATTACTGTTCTCACTACTAGTGGCAGATGTGGTTAGAGATTATTAATTACAATGGACAATTTCTTGAATTGAACATAGAAAATGCAAGGCAATTTCTCCACTTTATTTTGTGTCTGATTATTTGCTGAGTATCACGAGGGTTCTTTTAAATTAGGAAGTGCTGTTATTTATGAAAATGAGCGAGTGAAGTAATAGATTTTCTAAAAAAAAAAAAAAAAGCTGTTCATTGACAAGGATGTAATTCTACACCTATTGTAAATGAGGGAAACTACAAAACTGACACACATCAGAAGTACTGGACAAGCACTGGTCAGGGAGGGAGTTTTATCTCTAGCTACATAACTGATATGTTTAGATGGATTTTAAATAAACGTCTAAAACTTCCAACACATGAGATGAAGTAAGTTGTTCCCCAGAAATCTAGATCCTTCAAAACTCATCTACTGCCAGCCACAGGCTACTTAATAGAGACTAGGATAGTCACTCTCTGGCTTCAGCAAAACATTCTGCTGAATATGGGGATGGGCGCAGAGGACGAAGAGTTGGAAAGAGGAACTATCTCCTTGGTGCTATCCCAGGGAACCCCCCCAGACCATTAAACAGATAGGGGAACTTTATTTAATATGCTGACACACGCTATTGTTATCTCAGTAAATGTTAACGGACTCCCACAAAAAATGGTACATATTTCTGTCATTACAAGACATGCTGATAATCCACAAAAGTAAAGCAATTATTTTTTAAAACTGAGGGGATTCTAGAATGATACAGGTATAATACAGTGAGAGGCAGGCTGATAGGCATGTAGGGAGATATCAACAGGCATTCATACTTCACCTACACTTCATGTTTCTTTCCTAGGACATTACTTGCCATATTAGTTTAAAGTAAATTCAACTGTTCAGTTCTGTACTATTTCTCCTCTGACTATTAATTGGTTAGATTTTTCACATAAGGACCATTTTCTTGAATACACTCTTTTGTGAGCATAATGAAAAAAAATCCCATTAAACTTATTTAAATTACAATTTATATTTTGGATTAATTTTACTGTTTTCACTTACTAAGGCTTTATAATCTAAATATTCAACTAACGTGTACACCAAATAGAACTCAACTTCTAAAAATACTCAGTTTCTAAGATCACCCATTCTTATCTAGCACAATCCCTAAGATCCCTCATCCTTATTTATTTGCTAATGCCTTTCTTCACATAAGTGCTATATTGAGTGTGCCTTTAACCTAATTCCAGTACAACATATAAATTTCAACTCGAATCAGATAGTCATCCCAGTAAGTGTAGTGGGTTATACTTTTGGTGGGAATTCAGGCACAAAAATGCATTGGTACAGGTTACAATGATTTGTCAAACACTGACTCAAGCATTCAGACCTCTTGATTTCCTGATAACTGTTTCACGACATAATTGTTCTGTCTTCAGCTAGCTTAGCTAACAGTAGAATCTTTTAACTAAAAACTTCAAAGAAAATAAATCTTAGTGATGTAAAAAGCTTCTATGTAAGAAGCATGTGGGTTTGGTGATTGTAACGCAATTTTTGAATAAGAAATCTGTTACACTTAAAAAAGCAAGCAAACAAACAGCAACAACAACAAAAAAACCCCCAACATCATTACTGAAATTGATGATCTCATCAGGAAGAATATGATGGAATGGGATCAATCCTTAGAGATGGTCTTTCCAAGTTATGTTAACAGCTTCATGACAAATAAAGCGGTGATATTTTCACTAATATATAGCAACACACTTGCTTTGAAGCTGAAGAAAGACTCATAGAATCAAGAACTATTATTTTTAAACTGTAAGTCCTTCTAATTCTGCCTTGCTGCTTCTTTGAAAATATCTCTATAAACAATTAGTATTTTTCCTGTCATATAGAAGCACAATACATTTTAAGTTGTATTTTTAACAGTATCTAAATCTTCAAAATATTCTATTTATAAATGGAACTAGGCCAATTAGCCTGCAACTATTTTAACTGTTGCCACACTTACAGTTAAGTGATGGATTTTCAACAAGCTGGGATGCTCTGTTACTGCTTCAAAGGTCAAGAGAGTAGTCTTAATCAATTCTTCTGATGCAGCTTGCCCTAATGGTAAAAACCACCATAGTTCTTTATAAAATGCAGCCGTTATAATACCTGCATATTAAAGTACTTCAGTATCACAGGTTACCTCACCTATTGCTCTGTCCAAGTTTGTTTCTCCTGATTCAATTGATCTGATGAACTCCTACAAAAGGAGCAGAATTTATGTTAAAATGCTTTAAGAACAAAAATTAAGAAGCATAACCACTCAACAATTACAACAGAAAATTCTTTAAGGAACTGTGTAAATACAAAATGTTAATGCACCTATAGAAATATTATCATATTAATTAATTAAGACTTAAAGTACTAATGATCTAGCTGTTCTAATTCTGCAAGTCTGTAATGCTGCTGGACACTTAAATGTGGAGTACAATAAGAACTATTACTCTGACTAATACCAGGACTTATAACAATTCCAGCTAAATAGACAGTAATGAAATGTCTTTATTTTTAACAGAAAACTGTAATTTCTTAGAAGACTTTGAACTACCCTGGACATGGCTATGTCAAAATAACTCACTAGAATGACCAAAGACCCTCTAGAAAATGCAATCTTCTGTTATTTGTACCATCTTTTTGATCTCCATGCACACTACACACATTATGGATACAGTTACACACAGAAGAACATGTAAACATGCATACAACTTTCTATAAAATAATCACCTAAATTAGTCACCATTTTAAGGAACAGGGGTAATACAATATTAACAATCTGGGTTAAGTAAATATTTTCCAATTAGAATAACTATTATTTTGTTTTCATTTATTTTATATTATTATTATGCTTTCAATATGCATAGCTGTTTATTTCATGGGGATGTAATAGCCATGTTATTAACATTTGCTAAAGAAGGAAAATTCTCTGCAGAATTTGTAGAATGGTCTTTTTTACTAATAAAGCATTTAAGAAAATGGTGTTGTTTTATATTTCACTACCATTTAAAATTTTGTTATTACACATTAAATTGGTAGAAGTATCTACATGGGTTATCTTTTTTCACAGTATGTAAGAAACATCTGAAGGATTTTTCTCTAATCAAAAATAGACTTAGAAAATAATTATATATTTCATTGCTTAAAAGCATCTCAGAGGCAGTCATAAAAAACAACTGCTTTTGTAAGAAAAAAGTTATATCTCCCTGATCATTCAAAAAAAAATTATTAGGTATTATCTAATTAAGTAGTTTTGAAAGAGGGCAAATTATTTTGTTTGTTCATTTTAAGACAGTTTCACACCACCATAGTCTCCAAACTAATTTGGAAAAATCAAAGTAGTTGTTGCAACGTTTGCTCCTTAACTTTGTATTAGAAACACAAGAAAAGGATGCATTTATTTATGAAAAATGCAACTGTCTAGGGTTTCTTAAGCAATGGAGAGAAATGGTGTATTTGTGCTTCACTAAAGGTGATTCTGTGCCCTGTGCACACCAGTAGGAGCCTGCTATTAGCTGTGCCTTTAGGGCACAGTGTGTCCTCCATGTATTTATATTCACAGCAGAAAACATGAAAGGACTGTCCCGACTCCCTCTCAATTTCTTTGCTCAATGCTACTGAAAATTACAGTGATGATAGAAGTAACTTCAAAGCAGCAAGGAGAAAAAAATTTGCAATGAACAACCATTACAGGAAAATAACTTTTCCTTCCAGATACCAAACATCTTTCCACTCCTCATAATTTCTTATTGTTAAGAGTAAGATTGTTGAATAAATCAGGGAAAAAAAAAGGGAGTATTATTGTTGAATAAATTGGGGGGAAAGAAAAGAACAAAACAAACAAAAACTGAAAGAGTGATTTGCTAAAAAGTCTTAGAGGCCTCAATTATAGGAGCCCCCGGTGGTGTAGAGGAAAACACACTGCACTGTCACTGCAGAGACCCGGGTTCAATTCCCGGTCGGGGCCCCTCCCCGGGCAGATGGAGCTCGTTAGCCCTGTAAGGCAATCCATCTACGTCCTGAGGACCTCGCTGCCACCGTCCAAGCGTGCTTGGCCCCGGCAGATGAACCTCAGGATTAAAGGGTGGGCTCAGTTCCGCGTACACTGTGTCTCACCTAAAAAATCCAATGCGCAGGCTGGAAGGTGGAAAGACCTTCCCCGGTTCTTCGTTCGCGAAGAAACTGGCCATTAATTAATTAATAGCACAGTAGTTTGAAAAAGTACAAGCTGATGATGGAATGTCCCTTCATAGATGTCAGTGGGAATGTTGCTAAACACAAAATTCCAGAGTTGCCTGACAGAATGGATAGTTACTCCTTCAGATGCCACTATATTAGCCATATAATAACATGGTTACACAGTTACATAAAATGGATTAAAATGTGATATTAATTTTTCAGATATACTACTTTCCCTCTCTTTTTCATGTGTTAATTAAGTAGTGGATATAAGTTCCTGAATTGCCTTTTTCAATGGAGACAGGACAAGATGCAGGAAACACTGAGTGATCTGCTGCTCCTTGGTTTGAGAGGAAAGCAGTGCTAGTACAACTAGCCTGACTTCCTCAATCAGTACTTCAAACAAGCTGGAGTAACATCAAAAGAAAACTTGCATTATAGCTGGTCTGTTGTACCTAAATTGTTGACAGAAGAATTTCACCTTCGAGAAGGTTGATTGAAAACTATTAATAAGTCTACTACTTAGTTACAAATGCTTCAAAGGGATAGAGGGCTTTGTAATTCAACATCTACAGTTTCAATTTTTTTTTCATCATTTTAATGACAATTTTTATACAAATATTTTAGTAGAGATAAATTAAACTCACATTTTTTTTAAAATCATGACTCAAAAGAGAAAGAGAAGGGAATCTAAATATAACTTGAATCTAATTGTTTGTAGTAAAGCATTTCTTCATGCTATTGTGGAGGTAAATCTCTAGTTGTCATTTATGAACTCATGCACTTAAAAGTATTTGCTTAACTCTGAAAACACAATTTTAGAATATTCTCTTTTCCTCATTCAACATAAAGAAGTGTTTGTCGTATGAAATTACATCAGAACTGTAGCACATCATTTCTGCTATACTATCCTATGGCACAGTTAAAAATTCATTTTTTATGGTTAATGTCATAAATAGGTTATAGATCTCAACATGAAACAAATATTTTAGCTGTGCAGCTTTTCATCAACTAAATTTAGTGTAAAAGTAATGGCAAGAAAAAAAGGTGACAAAATGAAACAAAATATTAAATATAGATAAGTTTATAAAATTTCTCATTTCTACTCACAAAATTCTAGCATTAAATTCTAAAGAGAATATTCTGTGTAATTTAAAGCTAAACTTTGATAGTCTAAAATAAAGCACACAGGAAATGCTCAGTTTATCAAATATGTGCAGAGATCCCCTTTGACCCAGTAGATTACCACAGGAAATATTTTCTGATTATAGAGTTTTGAATATAATCAAAGCTTAAAACATAAATTCAGAAAAATGTTCTCTCTCCAATTTAGAAATTTAATATAATTTTATTACATTAAAGCAATTCCCAAAATTTTATGCATAGGTATTGTAAAAAATATTTAACTTAGATGGTTATACTCACCAGTAAGGTGCCATAGTTAAAAAGAAACTCCTTTGTGACTATCTGGGGACGAAATACCTATTTCAATTTGGCCAAATTAAAAAAAAAAAAAAAAAAAAACCAAACGTTAAATGCATCTCTTATGACCAGAAAAAGTAAACCAACTATTTCACATGTTAAAGTAAAAAAGAAGACAAAATATGTATTTGCTTCTATCACCAGAGATGTTTTACAGTGCACAAAAGTCAGACATCTTTAATGCGTAGGTATGTTGATGAGTATTCCAGCTATGAAACAGGATTAACAGAAGTTCTATTTTATTCATTCTGATCACAATCAGCATTTTGAGAATATGCAAGAGTTTGTCCTTTGTTCAACAAATTTGGGGGGGGGGTGGTGGAATCTACCTGGGATGTCACAAGGTGAAGCACTACAGGCATCATAGGAAGGCACATCTTCAGTTGTTTGGCCTGAACCGTTGATGGGTGTTTACGTCCCGAGACATTAGTTAGGGCATTGAGAATGTCACCTACAGAAAACAACATTTCAGGCTGATCCAACATAAATGCTTCACTAAACCACAGCAACTGACACATAAAACATCTCTGTTTTAGTAGCCTCTGTTCACTCCTGCCTTCTCCCTCCTGCTGACAGTAGTGTTCGTGTGACTGTATGATAGATCCGGCTGATCCAGCATTTCTCTTCCCTTGCTCAGTGTTTAACCAGGTCAATGTCCTACTCTGGCTACAGGGACAGGCACGCAAAGGTGACCTCTGGCAAAATGTTGAGGACAGAAATACGAGGCAGGTGGTGAAGTAAAGGTGAAATTACCCTCTTGGCAGAGTGGACTTATACTGGCTTTTGGTGACTACGTATGCATGGAATTAGAGTATGGAAATTCTATGAATGCAGTTCTACTTCCAGTAAAATAAAAATTTATTTTACTTCCAGTAAAATAAAAAGCAAAATTCTCATGACTTGCAGCTAACCAAGAACTGAATGAACCATGATTAGTAGGTGACATGTGCTGAAGCAGTATGTTTTCCCTGCAGCATAGTTCAAGAAAAAAGAAAAAAAAAATCCTTTCCCCCGCTCAAAAAACATCCCTCCACCAGCCATGCACACATACACTCTCATACACAAATTTAATCATGATGTAAGTGACCTAAAGCTACAGGAACTCTCATAAAAGAGGTAGCAGCAATCAATGAGAGAACTGAGTTGCCTCCATGACAATCCTCAGATACAACAGTAAGTGAACAAAACTTTAATTGCAATAGTGAAAATTATGCTTCAAACTTCAGAAGAGATATATAAAAAACATTAAGGAACATTACGCTAAATTTGTGTTACAATACCTATTGTCTAAGAAAAACAAGATCTTTTCTGCATGGGATACAGAACAGAAGCAGCATGAGAACAGTCACAGCTCATATGCAAAGAAGGAAAATTCTGTCCCTATAACCTGAAAATATTAAAAGTCAAATGCTGTCTTGAAAGAACACTTATCATACTTTTTTCCCTAAGAAGAGAGCTGTGCAAAACTGTAAATAGGAAATCATATAGACATTAAACAGATAAAGGATGAGATTCAGTATTTTATATGATTTTCAGACCAGAAAAGGCCCTTCCTTTCAGAATAAGTCAGAATTTAATCATGTTGAATAATACCAATGCTTTTCTTCTGCTCCCATGGAGTTCAGTTTTCAATATAAGCAGAAATGACAGAGCCTGGAACTAAAGTAGGCTGTAAAAATACCTAGCCTTTAAGACTTGACTCATTCACTGCTGAAGGAAAAGTGTTGCCTAAAACTCTCCCAATACATAAACCAAAACACTATTTTTTCATCAATACATTTTTGTTTCGAATTACACACAGTATTGTAATTCAACAAGAACTCTCTGCGGTTAGTAACAATTTACTGAACAATCTACTTTCTATATTGTAAGGACTATATAATCATCACATTAGGCAATTCTACAGTTGATAAATCAACAGATATGGCTACTTTCACTTTTAGCATGATCTAATCAATTTATATGTACTTCCTAGAAATAGGTAAATATTATAAATGCAATAATAAAATTAATTGCTTCTTTATAACAACTGAAAACTTTTAAAATTATCCACAAGATTAACAATTTATTTCATTTGTCTAAATGTATCTTTAAGGTCAATTTCTACAGCTTGTTAATCTATTTGGTTTATAGCTACATCTGGTGGAAGAAGATGGGATCAGTAAGGAGCTTACATAAATGCATATTAAAAAAGCCAGCTAGGATTAATTTTAAATCAACAGTTAAACTGCTTTTAACTGTTCCAGTTTTCAAATCTGATTATTTTTCTTAGGAGCCCACACCACCTCAAGCAGAAGATGTTCCCTCATCATATTCACAGCAATAAAAAGCCTACTGACAAATGTGGATAAATATGGATACATAATTTGAGATTAAAGAAAACAGTCAACACATAGACCTAGTTTGGAAAAGAAAAGGAAACAAATTGTAAAAATTATGCTTGATATCAGTTGTCAACAATGCACTGAAATTGTAAATCAGTATTAAACACATCTAAGCAATTGATATATTATGTATTATAATAGTAACTATATATTTGATGTATTCAACTTTCAGATTCTGAGGAAATGTCAGGGCCTGCTATATTAGTTGCATACAGCATATATAAACAGTACAAGGTGAATTGCTGCCTCAAACATTTAGAGTCTGAGACTTCCATCCTGAAATATAGCCAATATGCAAACCTGATATTTAGTTAGAAAAAAGGGATCAGATGTTTGCAGAAGGCAAAAATTTCCATTAGCATAGGAAGTAAAGTTTCTTTTAAAATAGCAGCATGACATTTGAGTTTGCTAACCTTTGCAGTGCTACCAACTTCATTTTCAATATCCTAGCAATAATGTAGAGAAGATGAAAAATACAGCAGGTATCATCTCATCAGAAAATAATTTTATGAGAAAAATTCTCCTATGCATGAGCAAATCAGTTTCAGACATCTAAGACAACCAAAGTATCTAGGTTGAAAATTTCCAGGAAAATGGCCTGGAGCAAATATTCAATACATAATTTCAGGGTAAGTGATTACTACGTACTCAGAGATATGCCCTGTTGCATCTCTCCCAGCTCTCTGTTTTGTGGGGCAAATTTGCTCTTAGGTTTTACAATGTTTGGAATATCTTTAGAACATTGATAAAACTTCTTGTACATTTGGGCCTCATTCCTGACTGAACTGACAGAGTAAACTTACCATTTCACAAGTAGAAAACATTAACATAGGAATTCATGCATTCCAATACAAAATATCTGATCATGACACAACTAAAAAACCTCAAGAAGCTGATAGAATGCAAACTTTAGGTAATCAGACAATTCAGTCTTTCCACCTGTGTTTGTAAGGAGATATTTGTTTCTCGAGGGAGTAAGCAAAGGTTTGTTCAGTTAACCAACTGAATTTACCTAGAATTCCTGGCAACTCCCTCACAATGTGATAGATGAGAAGATCCAGGCATTTTGACAGATATTCACTGCCACCTTGCTGCTCTTTTCCTGGTGTGATCTTTCTGCTGTCTCTTTCAATATAAATCACGAGCCTGCATTTAAACAAGTGCAAAACGTTATCTCTCATAACAAAAATTACCTCTATATCTCAAAACTACTACTGCACCAGACATTTCTAGCATCTGTGGTTAGAATCAGGATGATACATTAGTTTTGGCTCTGTATTGTTTTTAAATTTTAGACTTTCCTTTTAATATAAATTTTAAAAATACCGCAAATTACTCAGTCAAGGAACACAAGGGAAGAAACCCCTAAGCTACTTTAAGTAAGTGTAACTCTACTAGTTCAAATTAATATGTGATGCTAATATAAGGAGTGAATCTCTCTGCAAACTTAGAGAGACCTGTTTTACAATCTACTTTTGAAATACATGACCAATGTGCAAATAGGAGTAAAAGACTAAAGGCGTTCATTTTCAACTCATAGGAATTCCAAAAGCAAGAATAAATTAAGTCAATGTAACAAGAGATCAATCTTTCAGTCCAGAAAAATCATATTAACATAAATCATACTACAGCCCATTAAAATGTCAGCACTAGTTGGAATGGCCATATTGAAAGAGATAAAAGTCCAAGCTAGACTTACATCTTTTTTCTAGAAATCGGGTGTTCAAGATTGCTAAAGACAAGCTCAGAGTTCACATTCTAACTGGCAAGTGCTGTGTGGTTATGCTGTTCTGCAGAATGACATTTCTCACAGTGAAATGGTAACTGATTTATTAGACAGTGGCTAACTTACAAGAGATGGCTTTAATAATACACCTGTAACAGAATGCTTCAGGCAAAATTTTACAATGCTTATGTGAATAGACAGAAGGGCCAGACTTCCCTTTAGGGGCATAATATTGACATCTTTGTTTCACATTCGAACTCCCTCCGGGTTCTGTGCAAAGAACTATCAATCACTGGTGAGTGAAATCCATGATCTGTATTTTAAGAATATATTTCAGTACTATCTTTTTAAATACCCTTCTTATAATCAATGCTTTTTTATAGGACTATGAAAATAACTTATTTATACTGTCTCAAGTGTACATAACAGTACTGCAGGACTCACAAACACAAGATTTTACATTATGGAATATGTCTTCCCGATTTACTCAATGAAATAAAAACTACTTAAGAATGCATTTTGCAGAATTATGTCTCACATGACTGTCTCACCTAAAAAATCCAATGCGCAGGCTGGAAGGTGGAAAGACCTTCCCCGGTTCTTCGTTCGCGAAGAGACTGGCCACACACACTATCTGCACATACTGCATATACTTATCCTTCCTAATCTGTTCCACAGAGACACAGAGAAGTCAAAATACCAATTTGGTAACTACTCTTCACCTCTGCAATAGCCCAGAAGAAACACAACTCAGCTGCACTTCCCAGAGATCACAAGGACATCTTTTATTTTTCTTGCAATCTCTGAAAATTGCATTAAATTACAAGGAATTTTGATCTGTTTGTTAGAAAAGAACTACCTAAAAATCTGTCATTGCACTTCAAATAGAATTTTCCTTTTAAAAGCTTTAAATTTTTTCATATAAAAATTTGAATGTTTTAAATTAAAATGGTAAAATCCTTCAAGCCTTTCCAGACAACCAAATAATTTTTACTCCAAAAAAAGTTTAACTTTGAAAAGGGCAAATATCAGAGTTTGTGTGATTTTTTTCTTTAAAAAAACATTTCCATGATTTAGCAACTCTCTGATTCTACATTAGAAAATACAGTTAGATTTAAGTTTTACTTGAAATGGGCCAAATAGATTTCAACATGAGTGGTTTTATTGCTTGGGAGGAGAAGGAGGTTCTTTTTTTACAAAAGCGTGTTCTGTTAGTCAATCGCACTTGGGAAGCACAAAAAAGTAGATTCATTTATTCTGAGAGAGTCAAGATAAAAGTTGACATAAACTCACGAGTTCTCTCCTTTGTGTTGTCCTTCCCATCTCAAAATCATGTTTCACAGAAACGTTTTCTAAAAATATGTACAACTACTTTTTTCCCCTGATTGTCCTGTTTAACTAAACATTGTCTCAAGAAAATTGTGAAGATAAAAATTGTAGAGGTGAGAGTATTAGTGTCTTCATTTTCCTTCCTCAAATTCCTCAGTCTTATGTAGAGCAATTCATAAGTTACTTTTATTCCCTGAAGAATCTCAGTATTCTCTCTAATGAGCAAAACTAGGCCTATAGAAATATAGCTATTCAATTAATTTAATGCACGTTTGTCTTGCACTAAACAATACATAAAAATATGTAGGCATTAGTATAAATAAGTTAAATATGATGAGGAGTAAACCACTGTCTATGAAGAAGCAAAGATTTGATTTTGGAACAAATTTCTTCAAGTATCTGTACTGCAAGATAGGCCATCAGTAAGCTTTTACACTAAAAAAAGAAAAGAACCCAAGTTTTCTTCAAAAGAATGTTAAGAATGAAGCAAAACCCAGAGAATTTCAGAGTTAACAATCCTGAATTATAGGAAGGGGAATGAGGTCTACTTCTTAAAGGAGTGAGAACTGTTCACTTAAAAAGATGATCAACATGAAGAAACAAGAAGATTTAGTCATTCAGTAGATTGAGCACAGATGTGATAAGATGGTCTAGAAACATGGAGAAGTCACTGTAAAGGGAAAGAGATTGCACTGTTTTCTATGTTTAACCTGTTCTTTTTCAAAAAGAAAAGAACTAGAATTTTTGAGAGTTAGGAATAGCACACAATTAGCACAGTTGTCAAAAGGAGGTCATGGAATACTCACCAATTTGCAACAATCATTAAAAATATTTCTCAAGCATAACAAACCTTGACCTGGATCAGAAGGGTAGACTCTGCAACCTGTCAAGGACTCTTTAAGACTTTAAGAGTCTTTAAGACTCTTTTTTCCCTTCTATCATTTTTACATTTGACATTTACCCTCAACACGCTTAAAACCAGCTTTAGATATCAATAAAGTTCAGCTACAGCTTTACCAGCATCTCAGCAGGGGGGAAAGAACGCATGCAGCCAACAGCTGACTGAACCTAAAACCAGGAGGTCTCTCACTAGCAGCCTTCTCCTGCTTCTCTCTTCAGCCCACTAAGTTCACAGACAATGACAGCTCTTCAAGCAACTAAAGAAGGTTGTGCATGCTTTGAGGACATACACAATCCATTTACCCCATGAATTCAAGGACTAGTTATTTGTTTTATTATTAAGTAGTAGTAGTAGTCTTCAACCTTTGGTAACAGAAAAGGATGAAGATATTTAAAGGTTGTTTAATATATCTGTATTGTTTAATTTACAGAGATGTAACATTGGATGGCAGATCCTGCTAATAAAAGGGTCAATCCCCATTTCTTCTCTTTTTATTTTCTTTCTTTTTAATTTGTTACAAGACTGATGGGGTTTTTTTCCTGAGATCACTGACTTACGCAATTGTTCCCTCCTGCTTTCCATTTCCATGTTTTCCCATTTGATTGAGCACCAAGCTTTTCTGTTCTTTTCTTTACTATTTTCCTAGATTAATCTTAGATGTATAAGGCCAATAGGCTCTGCCAGATGTGAGATTGTAGGTTTCGAGCAAAGCTTTTCCATTGAGGGCATATAAGATTTGAAAATTTAAAAAATATGGGAGGGGGGGACAGGTAACAGAGAAAGATATTGTTCAGAAATTATGCTGTTGTGCATAGTCAAGTTTTTGCAGACTGTGACAGTCTGTCAGGAATACTACCCTATCTTTCCGTATCTGCAGACAGTAAAAAACAAGAGGTTTAAATAAATCCTTTTGGAAGCAATTTCAATCTCCAGATCAGTCTCTTTTCACCTAGGAAATTCTCTGAAACCAGTTAGATACAAAAAGAACATTTCAGTGAGACTAATTGGAAATTACTACTAATTCAGAAAAGGATAAAATTAGAAGTTGTAACAAAATTTCAGGTTGTATCCCTCCCCTCAAGAACAGGTAGCTCACCTTTGCAAATCAAGAAGAAAAGAAGGAGACTAGAAAGCTCAGTGCAATTAGCAAAAGAAATTAATTTGCACAGTATAAGTAAACTTTATTTGCATTGCATAAGTGCTACTTGAGCCTAAAAGTTCTCATATCTTCACTAGCTGTATCAAATGTGAAAGAACAAAAGGTAGGCAATGGACTACCATGGAACAGGTAGAAGAAAGAATAACAGGTGAATTGTATCAATGTTGTGTAACAAAAATCACTTTGAAAATTACATTTCTTATTACATATAAATGCTTTTATCCACAGATTTCAAAATCTCAAAGTACTTTGGGAAGTACTTAGGGAAATTTTCATTGGTGACATTCATTGTCAAGGTCTTAACTTACGTAACTGCACAACAACTAATTTAATAATTTTGAAATATGCTAAGATAGATTTGGAGAATTTGGTGTTACACAGGTAAATAGTCTTAAGATTGCATTCAAGGAATCAAGACTTGTAACATGGGGTACTTCTCATGTTCCCAGCCGAGAGGCATCTTTATTGCTGGCAATAAAAAGGGGGTTTAGTTGCCTTTTATTTCCTGGTACCTGTGCAAAAACTGGAAGAAAAACACAAGGAAAAACATCTTGGTAACACTAGCATGGATAAAATAAGCTTGCCTTTCTTTACACTTCCTCTTCCCCTCCTCCCCCTTCCCTTTTGCTTCCTTTCACTCTCCCTTTTCCTTTCCTTGCCCTTCCCTCCCCGTGAGTGGAATAATGATGAGACTGCTATTTTCCTCACATGCCATGGCTTTTTCAGCTCCAAAACCACTTGCAAGGACACATGTCAAAAAGTTTACCAGTGGGAACAGGACTCTATTGTCTGAATTGTCAGTGAAGAAATTTTTCTGAAAATCAAATCTAAAACTCTTCCGGCACAATTTAAGACAATTTCTTCTTGTCCTATGGCTCGTTACTTTAAAAAAAGAGACATCCCCCTTGCTACAACCTCCTTTCAGGTAGTTGCAGAGAGCAATAAGGCCTCTCATGAGCCTCCTTTCCTCCAGGCTAAACAACCTCAGTTCCCTCAGCTCCTCCTCGTTAAACTTGTGCTCCAGACTCTGCCACAGCTTTGTTGCCTCCTAGGAAGAACAGCTCTCCATAGCTTTGGGGTGCTGGCCTTGGGGCAGTCCCCATGCTCAGGAGGGGGCTCGTTTCAGCACAGATTCAAAACACAGCCTCATAGTAGTTACTGTGAAGAAAATTAACACTATCCCATTCAAGCCCAGTACATTTACTGAACTAAACAAAAGCCTTTATCAATGCCAAACTGAACAACATTTAACTCGAAGATGTAGTTATATGCAGTGTTGCCATTAAACAGTTATTACTGTTTTATCATCTGCATCATCCTTTAAGTGATGCACACAGAAAAACTGCCTCATATTGATTATAGTTATCATAAACAGATTTTATCATCTAAGGGAATATAAATCCTGCTACAAACATTAGCTGCAACTGCTGAAAACAAACCATTAAATAGTTGGAATAGTTGCACGTTTTACTACATACTCTTTATATTTCTCAAATCAAACACCTTCATAAAAAGAACCTGAGTATATCAAACTGATTATTGCTTACTGTACTGGCAATTTTGAATTTATGAGTCTTAATTCTGAAGTAATTTTTCTGTCACAGAACTGGAGACATTTAACTAAAATACTCCAACAGGAATTTAACAGTGTAAATCAATGAGTATCCAGTATCTCTACTGGGCATAAAAGGATTCTTCCAGAATTCATTATATTATGAAAGTAGCTGTCTACACATTTAATGGGTCATTTATTCTCTCTGTAGCAATTTTACTTTCTGGATAGAAGATAAAGGGTTTAGGCTAGATGAGCTATTCCATCAAGAGATATACTGGTCACTAAAGAACAATTATGAAGACAACCTTACAATTAAGAAAACCAGTTTGTCAAATCATTAAACTGCCATAAGGCTTTGCTATTGTTTTACCTTATGTGTTACATTATATATTGGTCCCTAATCAACTACGTCCAGAGCATTACAATAAACCAGCAGGATAAAGCCAAAATCACACCCCAAATTCACAACACATTCACTTCAGAAAGGGTGCCCATCAGAAAGCATTATAAATAAAGCAAATTGTTGATAAAAATTATTACATTTCTTCTCTTTCACATAGTACCTTAGGAGGTATAAATAAACAAAGAGTAACTGTCCATGCAGGATTTCTGTCAGACATTTCTCCAAATACACAACAAAGTACTATGTGCTGAATAAGCATATGAATAGCAAGAGTTATTAAAAACGTAACCATTCAAAATGTTACCTACAAATCATTAGAGGCATTTTACACTAACCAGAGCACACAGTCTGATAAAACATTTCTGGAAGTACAAAAAGATACACACAAAAGAAACTTGGATTCAGTATTTTTTCTCTGTGACTCTAAAAATATTGGGATACCTACAGGTTTGTATGTGAGTGGAGGAATATATAATGACAGCACCCACAGGGTGTCCTCTCACAATGCCTTCATGTTATGAGTCACCAGTTCCCTCCAATCCAGCCCTCTAGCTCCAATGCATATGTCCTAATTCTTCTCAAACATCAGTATAAGATACAAAGTTATATTTGCTGTAAATGTAGCTAGATTTACAGCTACCCACACCCCTTATCCTTTTTTTTACTCTTGGTTCCAAACCTGGTTCATTTCAATATTGTAAAAATTACATTTACACCTCATTTTGCTGTTCTTCATACTGAACAGTTGAAGATACAGATCCCAGCTAAAACTTCTTTCATCTTATTTCTCCAATCACCTCAAAACAGGTGACAATTGATATTCTAACACAGTCTAATTTGCTCCTCTCTAATAGAGGAATGTTTTCGTGCCATCAGAAGACACAAAATTCCAAATAACAAGTCTACTGTGACAAATTTCTTGCAAAATATTGTAAAACAAAGAAAAACTAAATATTTCATGTAAAAGTCACAGTAATTTACTGGTCATTATATAAATCATTCCCACAACACATAGAGCCAAGAAATATTATTTTACCTTGAATGTGCCTATACTGAAGAGACTATGGATTATACCAGACCCCAAGATGAGGAAGGTACTTGACAGAAGCTTTTATTTTGCTTTTCCCACCACAACAACTCGCTATTGCAGTATTTGTTTTGATGTGCCCAAAGCAAAATCTGTTCCTTTCTAATGCTTACTGAGACCACAAGTTACTTTAAAAAACAGACTATCCCTGTAACACAGTGGTTTCCATTTTTGAGTTATTGTCACCTGATGACCCCAGAACACTTTTCTTTATATTCTCATGAATGAAAGCATTCATATCACACAGAAAACAGTTCTCTTCTAAAACATTGGCTCAAAAGTACCAAATGTTTTAAAGTATTTCAGGTACAACTTTAAATATTGTATCTTTAATTATCTTCCTTCCTCACCTTACCTTGTTTGACAACTGAGTAGCAACATCTCCCTGTTATTCATTAAAACTTGTAGCAGTACCAGAAAGGCTTTTGCTCGAATAAAAGTTGAAGGACTTTCAAGTAAACGAGTAATTGTAGTCACAAAATCCTTGAGGGAAATAAACACAAATATATTAAGGTTACTGACACCATATTGTAACACTGTGTACATTTATAATTTCCTCATTTTCATGTGCATTCTGTGTTAGTGTAACAAGTAAACACTGTTTACTGTACTATGTCCAAAACTGTATGAGATTAACTACAGAAGATGATAAAACTCATATTTTAAAATGTCATACCTTAAACATAGGATATTTTAATATATTTATTTTAAAAGAAGACTGAACTATTTTCAGAATACATAAATATTTAAGCACAAGTATGATTAAATTTTTGCCTATTCTTTCCCATATATGTGGGAAGATTAAAAACAACACCTTAGTTGGATTCCATCTTGTCTATATCAGACCCCAAGTTATATACCAGATGCTCCAAACAGATGATGAAACTGTTTCTACCATCTCTGATTGTTCTCACTGAAACTAATTTTATTAATTGCTCATAAAGTGAACAACATCTTTTAGGACTCATAAAAAAAAAAGGATAAACTACAAGCAGTAAGGAGCCATGACTTTCATAACCCACTGACCATTCTCCATTCCTACAATAAGGTCAATTTATATGTTTCTAAGATCCTTGCTAACTCACTCGTACCTGTAAATCCAAATAAAAGAATAATTTAAAAAGTTCAACAAGGATAGCAATAAATAAAAAATAACCACAAAATATTTCCCTTTAGAAGTCTAACAATGGTTAGCTGTGCTCTGAAATCACAGCGTTCTTTTTTCTTCTTCTCTCTTTTTTCACCCTGTATATTGAACAGATTTTCTTCTCTAGTTTGGTCAGGAATGTGGCCTGACAGGTGAGAAGACATGAGATTCATGAGTACTGCCTCAGGTTCCAAGGGAATAAACCTGAGAATCAGTGGAAGGTAAAGGAGCTCTCAAATTATGAATACCATGATTAGGTATTATGAGTTGTAAAAGAGGACAATTATTTATGCTCTGTCCACCAATATGTTGCAACTCCTGAAGTAGCAATGAAAAAACAAACAAACAAACAAGAAACTATACTGAGTACCTTCTACCTCTGAGGAATAAAAATATCTGCTACTTATATGTACTTCTACAAAGACCAATTGGGTTACTTGCAAAAAATAACGAAATAAAAGAAAAATCCATCTTAAAGATTATCTTGCTGACAGTAGTGATGACTTTTGGATCAGCTCTTGATCAGAATGTCTTGTTCTAAAAACACAAATCCTACTCCAAATCTCTCTTCTACTCAAAAAAAACACCCCAAAACCCCAAGAACCCAAACCAAAATCAGAATTAAAAACTAAGCCAGAATTTGTAAACTGGGTCAACTGAATATGCAAGAATTAGACTGAGCAGAAATGGCCTCATCAATAGAAACTACTTTCAAACAGTTGAGCTGGATTCTCAAGGGAGCGACACTACAGAACAAGTGTGCAGTCTACACCTGCGTGTTGTGTACAAGGTCTAGAATCCTGTTGTGTGATGCACATTTAACATAAAAAGCATTATTCAAATTCCTCTTTTGTTGACAGAACAACTGCAAATCAACACTGAATGTAGTTTATTAGAGACAGCCTTTACAACAATAAATTCATCTTTACAGAGAATAGAAGAACAGGAGTATAAGAGTTAGCCAAGAAACAATCAGATTTTACTCGGATACCATTTTAATGCTATCTTGAAAAGCAGTCATATAGGCAGAAACTACAAAAACCAAAGAAAAACAAACTGATACTAATTATTCTAGAATTGGTTGTTTGTGCTTCAACAATTTATTTAATAAACAGAAAAATTCCTCAGTCTTGTGGTTAAAAAGTGTAAGCTGCGTAAAGTTTCCTGCTTTAAACACTTCAACAGCTCACAGAGTATGGCTTGTAGTTCCTCCAGTATGAATCTGCAGCAGTAAAGTTCTTAACTGACAATCTACTAAGAGCAAAGTTTGAATTTTTTATAGTGTGGTTTGTGGTTTAGTTTTTTTGTTGGTTGGTTGTTTTTTTTCTAATGAAATTACTCAAAACAACAAAAAAAGTTTTCTTGTTAAGAAATCCCATAAAACCTCAGACTTAGTCAAAGACCATATGTAATGCAACACTGACTGTACCAACATAAATGGACTTGACAGACCATGCAAAGGGACACCATGACAAAGACAAATACAAGTACAAGCCAAAGCACATCTGACTACTTTGAGTCCTCATGCTCTGGAAAGCAAAGATATTTCAATGCTACGTGTGGGGTTACCATGGGTTAACATAACATCAGCAATTAAAATTAGTTACAACAGATTTATCTGGGAATATTCTAATAGTCTGGCTTAAGAAATAAATGTGACATTTTGGAATTTGCTTTTCTGGATTGTCTGAGGACTGTGAAACAGCACCAGTTTATCCAAAAAAACATCTGAAACACATCTTTGCTGAACAGCAAGACTCAATCTGTCTGAAAAGCCAAAAATAAGTGAAATACCTTCAAATGTATTAATTACTAATTGTTTCATTGTTATATTTTTCGTCCTTCCCTGCAACTGTTTGATGTACTTGTGGAGACTCTGCAGGGTAAGGACACTCCTTTCATTGCAGTGTCAACTGCGACAAGACCAGGACTTTACATCGTATACACTTAGTAATACTGCAAAGCTAGTTTAAAACAAAAGCAAAGACGTTTTCAAATTGACTACACAAGGGGAGAACAGTTGGACCACTACTTTGCTATTTCACTCATTCAAAGGTGAATCTTGACAGCCAGATGAAAGTACTTTTCAACTGGTATTTTTATCTACTGTTACAGTGTGCCAAAGACTTTGAGTTCTTTTTCTACGCTTTATTTTAAAAACACAATTTCAACTATTTTAGTTTCCAAAACAAGAAACTAAAATAGAAAGGCTCTGTATCAGAGACAGACAAAACCCAATTCCTTTTAGCTATTGTAGTTCTCTGAAGATTTATACTAGTAACATGATCACAGAACTATACTTCTTGTCTTCTGGCTTTTATTTTTTAAGTGCTTCTTATTGCTGTTCTTGAAGGGAGAAGAAAACAAAAGCAGCCCTAAGTAAGTCTTATAAGCTAAGGGAGTTTCTAGAAAATACACACAAAGCTAAATTATCTCCATCTTGAATTTGCATCTTAGAGCATTTTTTAATATGTTGGTTTGATAGACAGGTAGTGACAACCCTGTCAGTACCTTCTGTGTGGCACTGAGATCCTCCTGCCTCTTAAGCTGTGGTATACAAGAATTCTACAGAAGTAAAATAATTTGAAGGCCAACACTACCCGCTTTTCCCTTCTCTCATTAAGGTGGACTTGTGTGCCATGAACATGGAATACTGGAAAGTACATGGAGTATTTAAATCAATTTTCAGCATTAATATAATATTACTCCATGTAATGTGATAGCATCTGGCAGCTCAATACATGAGCAGTGTTACATTTTTAGATCCCATTCAAGAAAAACAGAAATCTAGTTTCTGCTTCCAAAACGATATAATCTAATTTGAACAAAATAAACATTCTATGAGACATAAGTTTGTCTGAACCTATGAGACAGATACAGTTACCAAATGTGGGCACATAAAGACCTAATTTACCAGTTTTCAAAGTACAGTGTTTTTCAGCTACCGCTTTGGGTATTATTCCCACTTCTGTCACTAGTTTGATATATGCCGTTAAAGGAATGTCCATATTTGCCTGTATTTCAATTTTCTAATCTGCAAACTTTGACTAAAATTGTTCATAAGAGCTGCAGTATCCGAAAGGGAAGCCTCATAACAATTATTAATAAGAAATTCAGTATCTGCAAGGGAGTCCTTTTAGCAATATAAATCCTATGTAATCAAGAAGTTCCTCACAGAAAGCATCATGCTGTAGCCATAGGCTTGCACTCTTTCTCTGAATGTTCAAATAAATAATTTTGGACAATATTTCTCTGACTGCACCATCAACTCACACTAATGTGCACTATTAGAAACTGCAACATCATTACAGGACAATTTGCCATCTGTTAGTGCTGCTGTGGAATCTGTGGAAAGCTTAAGGCCAGCGGATCCGCATTCACAAAATTCTCCCAACGGCACAGAAATTACATTTAGGAAGAGAATGAGTGATTTCAGGCTACAAGAAGAGATGGGTGGAAACCAGTAGATTGTTTGTAATTTAAATATCATTGTTAAAACCATGTGTAGAGAAACAAAACTCTCTCAACTAATGCCCAGCAGATTATTACAGTCAAGATAACTGTCAGGTTACTACATACGTTACAACAGAGTTTCTGATGAAAAGAAGAGCTAAAGGTTCTACTTTCTTTGTGATTTTTATCCTTTCCAAGGAGAGGGAGATTAGTTTTATTTATGAACTGTGCAGACATACTGCTAATAAAATAAACACTGTTTCTCTAAACACAAAATAATTTGGTGACGAAAATATAAAGCTTTGAATCACCCCTACCAAAAGCTATATTAGACATATATCAAAACCAGTAGTTTTATTCAGTGACACTAAAAAGAAAACTCTAAGGTATTAAAGTGGTAGACATTTTAATGTCTGCAAGACATTTCACTTACAAATTGGCCTAAGGTCCTTTAAGGAGAGCATAAAGTACAGCTTTGGATTCAATCAGGACACTCATTATTTTCTCTTTTAAACGGCTAAAAGAGCTATGTCAAATAGCTATCCTTACACATTCCTTATTGATTTTCCTTAGGACCATTATCAGTTATGGTCAGAGTTTTCTGGACTGATTGAATTCTACCTGCAGTAATAATGTATATACCCACCAGTACCATTTCTTGAAGTTCTGTGAGAGAGAAAGAAAAACTATACACCTTATTATTTAGATTTTAAGCAAATAAAAATATAAAATAAACATATTAATCATTTCCTGTTATTCAGATATGTAAATGTCAGAGTTAAGCATTTTGAAAACCAAAAACCACTAGCAGAGTCAACTTTAACTTTTCCTTAGTGAAATTCCATGCCACTGAATAATATTACTCTGAAACCAAACCTTTTCTTGAATCAACCTCTGTAGATGTATCCCACTTGACAACATTGCTGAAAACATGGTGAGCATGTACTGTTGAATTTTGCATATTCCATTTGCCAAGGAATTTAGCACGGCTGTTAATCCCACTTTTTCAATGACATTCTGGAAAGCACTAGGTGAGGAACGAGTAATTCTGCATAAAGCCTACAAAAGTAAAAAAAAAAATTTGTTATTTATTTTGTTCTTATCTCAAGAAAGATAATGGAAACTAAAAGCAGGTGGTGAGTTTTCCAGTAGGTTAGGAATATAAGGAATTCCTACAAATTCATTCATAATGTAAATATTAGGGGAAAAAACTACTTATTTTTTTATAAACCTGGAATTCTTCTAAATATAATGTAAAGTCCATACACTTGAAATTCAAATATTTGCTACACCAACATCAAATAGTCACATTACTCTTTTCCTCTACAGAACGATAATGTTGGAGCAGCACAGTCCATGCTTGAGTCTTTTGTCAAGCACAGAATGTAGGCAGAATCAGATAACACTGTACTAGAAAGGAGCACAGGGAGCAGAAATTACAGACGTGGCACACACTACAGAAGTTCTGGCCCCCCTAAAGATGGGCATTTTCTCTCTCTCTGCTCATGGACCATAATCTGATATGTTCAGTATCTAGAATGTATCTTTAGCTCTAGATACTGCTTCAGATCTAGATACTCCTTATGCAACACTGTTTAGTATAACAAACATGCAAACTACTCTCAAAATGGTTGATTTGCAAATATCAGTGATTAAAACAACTCCAAAAGAAAAAGTAGACAACTGACCATGCTCCAGTGAAGTCAGCACAAACCTGTTCAGTGTTTACTAACTTAGTTACTCCCTAACAAACATTACCAAACTACCTTCAGAGTGGATTCATCTCCAAGTCACTTTTTCCTTTTGATACCTGTGAAAATGCAACCTTCAAGATACTGTAACTGTTTTTGTTCTCTACAGATAAAGATAAAAATACTCTTTAAACACTAAAAATTTCTTTTTCTTTGGCTTTAATGCACTGTTAAGATAGGAGAACTGCTTATGCCAATGATTTGATTCACGTGAAAATCTGAATTGGTTTTCAGGAAAAACTTTGAGAGTGACTTTCTTCTGTGAAAAGTAGGTAATATTGACAATTTGTTTGTTGTCTTCAGACCACAAACAAAAAATATTTAGAAATTGCTTCTTACTTGGTGTGCACTCAATAGCGAGGTCTCATTTGAGAGAAACTGCAGTCAATTACACACACAGAACACTATCACCAGTTCCCCAGTGCCCTCAGAAACATTTCTCAAAACAAAGTAGGAAAAAAAAAAAAGGTATAAAAGGCAGTAAATCAGGAACTTAACAGACAAGTTATTGATGCTGTTCTGCTATTCATCTAATCTGCTCCTGCTCTTCCTTGTCCTTTCTGGTCCAGGAACCATATCGATTGCAGGGTCGTATTACATGTGAACTGCTGGAACCCAGGGACAGACTGTGTCAAAGCAACATGGAGCTAACTTGGTGCGCTAACATCGTGCATGCAGACTTGACAGTGCCTCAGTTCTCTGTTATAGACCTTGTCAAACCAGGGTGACCATAGCCACAGGCCATCAGGTGACTTCCACACAAATCTCATAGGAAAGACATGGCTGTATTCTAGGACCACACTGCAGCATTGGAGGCAGCAGGAAAGCTCCAACCCCCCAACAGTCAAAGGGAGAAGCTTTAAACTCCCAGTAGTTTGTACGTCACAGAGCACTCTGCTGTATGAGTGAGCCCAACACTTCAGCAGAAAAGCAAAAGATAGAATTTAATGAGAGATATAGGACAAAGCATTCTAAATCACTTCAGTAGATCCAGTATCTGGAGAGAACAGATGGAAATGGGTCAAAAGGTGGTGGAGCAGGAACTGGAAACTGATGATGAAAGGTATCTCCAGGTAGCAATCTTGGAAAAAGAAATGTTAACAGTGAGAGGAAGGCGTTGTCAGAGCTTCTCCTGGGATTGGTTTCTCTGTCCCTACTCTCTGCCCAGCCTTAACCAGCACCTTTTCTCTCAGCAGGTCCAACCCTAGCCTCCACCATTCTTATCAGTCACTTCACACTTGAGATTTCTATGATCCTATGATCATCTATGCTCTATCCTTCTGGTCTTATATACCACATATGACTGAATAGTATTCACCCTTTCAGGCTGTCCCCCACGTCTCTCAAGTTTGAGAATGAATGCATGAAAGTGAAATACACAAGTCTTTGAAAGAAATTATTCAACACCAATAATTTAAGAAAAAAAAAAGTAACCAAATCCCCCAAAAGATTGTGGTGAGCTTTCCCAAACTAATTTACACTTAAGTGGCTTATGTTTTGTTACTTATTCTCCAGCAGAAAAAGCTTAGAAACAAAATTTTAAGTTATTTAAAAAAAAAAAAAAATAAAAACTTTTGGTATACTGGAAAGAAAATATTCTTCCTGCTGCTGAGCTTGTCAGAATATCACTTTGACATCTTACAGATAAAAAAACACAGCTTTTCTACAAGCTTAATATGTGATATTTACCTGAGGCATGTTGGACCCCAAAGAGAGAAATAATACTGAGACAGTCCCCATTTGCCACCTCTGACAGGCAGGGAAAGGTAAAGTGTAATTTCTTGACTCCAGAGACTGAAGACAGAGAATCTTCCTAATATATTTTTATTATTGATTGAAATAATGATAAGTAAAAGTCCATAGCGCCTTACTGCTGATGCTTTGCAGACAGAATGCTAACTCTAAGTAAAGATACGATACATGTATTTCTTAAGAGAAATGTATTTTTACATCTGAATATAGATGTCAGTCACAAATAAATTCTTCAGGATACATTCAAACAAGACATGAAATGAAATAAAATAGGACACTGATGACATCAGCTTATGTTGTCATGCAGAATAAAAATGCCTAGATACCTGTAGCAACAATTTAATGAATATAGAAACCATACAGTATACTATAGTTGAAGAATACATTAGTATTTTATGATTAGTATCTTTTCAAACATAACTCATTATTACCAGCATAAGAAAATATATGTTCCAGAAAATGATGAATCACAAGGACTTTTCATAAGCATGGAACTGTAACGTGTGCACTTTTCAGTTTAAGAAATTTTTAAAACATATTTTAATGTAGTCTGAAATATAAATACGCATCCATACAGCAAACATGCTCAAACATGTTTCAGTTTCAATTCAGAATATTTTTCAATACCAAAACATTTCTGTGTCACAAAAGGAAATTCCTTACCGAAACAGCAGTTATCTTCAAAGAATCTACTGCAGAATGTGTGAAAAGGTACCACAAGACAGGCCCGATTTCTCCTGTAATAAATCCTTGTGCATGGCCTGAACGAGTAGTGCAAACATTTTCAATTATCTTTGCTGCCAAGTGGTTCACTACCCGGTCTTCCTATAAGGAGAGGAAAGGGAAACTCATATGCAAATGTTTCTAATGTTTCTGATTTCTTTTTAAACTACCACCTATGTCCACACTTTATTCCATGTATACTGTCACAGTGTGGTTTCTTAATTTTATTTGATACTTGCCAAAGTAATTCCATAGAAAACCTCATTTTGTGACCAAGCTACGTTTACAGATCCTACTTCCCTCCATTTTGCCTTCTAATGCAAAGACAACTTAGTAAAAGTATAAATTAGTAACAAACCTTTCGGCTCCAAATGACCACCCCAAATTAAATGCAGTCATTAAAAATGAGAAGCTTCTGCTATGTTAAAGGTGTTCCATGAGCAGTGCTTTCTGAATGAACGAATGTGTGTCAAAACTCATCAATACAACAGGCACTGAACAGCAAGATTATGAGATATACAGTTACATTAGGAAAAAATTAAATTAAATTAGTTACATTAAACCCTCTTTATTCAGGAAAATAAACAATCCCTGGGATAAAGAAAAAGCCTTCACCGAAGTTAACACTCTTCTCTTCTTATCCTGAAGCAGACAATCCTGAACAATGTTAACAACGTTAACAAATTAATGGGTCCCATTTACTACATCAGCTCCTCAACTTCCATAAGAGATTCTGAATCCTGAGTATTTTTAATACTAATTAAATAATTTTATCTGCAAACTCATTTGTGGAAAGCCACTGTACATGTAGCTTTAATATCTATGTAATACTATTCATACTATAATGTCTCCGTGGAATAAAAATAGTCAGAATAGTCAGGAGCAATCGGCACATCATAAATATCACATGGCAGTAGTTTTTTTCTCAAGAAAACTGTTACTGATTCAGATGAAAGCTTAATACACAGCAGTTAAAAGCAGTCTCCACTTTTTCTCTCTCTCTCTCTCACTTCCCCCTAATTTCTTTAGTGTATCTTCTTTCTTCTTTTTTCTTCACTCCACTTTCACTTAAAATCAGTATTTAACAGACCTGGAAGATACATTGCTGGTGCTTTTTTGGCTGTGCATTGCTTCACCTCATCTCAGTCTTTAAATACAGAATAAGTGAAGCCTTTCAAGAACATCTTAAATGGCATTCTCAAATTCAGCGAGAGTGAATTTTAAAGTAAGAATTTGTCCTCATAGCCTGGCTTCACAAATAATTCATCATAATATCTAATTGATTTCTTTCTTAAACTAATCTCTAATATTATCCTGCTAACCTTTGGATTTTTGACATTTATCTTTACAATCAGAGCCACCACCAGCTTTGAGCAATGACAATGAAACCTTTCAGAAAACAGTACAAAAGCCTTCCCAAAGGGGAGAACTTCATTAAAAATACACTCAAAAGCACTCTTCCTTCTACTGACTTAAGTATTTTAAAATACAGACACTGATGGAGATATATTTGGAAACCCTACTAAAATGCTGTAAAGAAAAAAATAAAAAAAATTTGTATTCATAATTTTCATGCTAATCCTTCCTGTTCCTCCAAAGAACTGCAGATCTACTTAGAACAGTTAAAAGAAATACCAAAGCCAATTTCCATCTAAATCAGTTACATTCTTTTATAAAACTTCACTTATTTCTGTGGTCTTCCTTCTGATTTACAGACCAGAGGATTTAGGCTTCTATCTTTTCACAGTTTTCATTAATGCAATATATTGCATCATTTTGATCTATTAAAGACCTAAGTATACAAATATTTATTAAAAAAATTAAATTATTAAAAGCAGAAGATTCATCAAATAACACTGTATTCCATCATTCTTCTAAATCAACATCCATAACACTTTTCCTTTTATCTAAAGAGAGAATAAAAAGAAACTACAAACATAACTTAATGAAGTAAAGCTGTATCCTCCTGAGAATTCATGATTCTAAGAATTAAATCTTATTTTGACAATAATTTGCAATATAAAGCCTTCACAAAGAAGAATGAATATGTAGAAAAAAAAACTTGTAGACACCTTTTGCACAAAAAATGTTTTACAATTCCGGCAATAAACTAGAGAATTGATATCTAAAGAAGAAATTAAAGTGATAATGTATATGATTCAGAGCACTACTTTTATACTATAGGCAATTCTGCCAGTAAAGTAAAAAACTGATGTCAAAAGAAGAAATAAAAGTGAGAATATATATGATTCAGACTGACATTGTGATACTCTAGGCTGTATTATTCTTTCTGAGAAAACAGGTATGAATTTATTCTGCTCTCCTCTAAATTTTCCTTTCTCCTCCAAGTTCACTATAAAGAAACTATTCTCACTAAGAATATACATTATAAAACATAGCACCTTATATTATATATTGGTAATTATTTTTTTTAAGTTTTCTTTTATTATTAGGAAAATTCCTCATCTGCACATAACCAAAGCCCTCAGACTTATATCTTGCTCCCTAATAAAGGAAGAAGTCCATATGAAAAAGGGAAATATGTACTATATAGCTAACTGGCAAGCTCTAATTTATTAAAAATCTTGCTTACACAGTACCTTGCACATCCAAGAGAAAGAAAATTATCCTTTATAAACTCATTCACTATTTCTGATTCAAATACATTCTCCAGGTGCCACTCTTTGAAATGACAGGATTATGCCCATTTTAAGAGCCAAAATCAGTTAATTAGCTGTAGTTATATATATTTATTTATCTATGCAAGTGTATTTCCTGCATATAATTATTTTGAGATTCTATGACATTATTACTAAAATTGCATATAATTGTGTACTTTATATTCACATGCCATTTGTGAGCAGAAATGGACAGATATCAAGCTCCTGAAAGATTTTTCAATGGTTCCAGTTTTAGGAAGACTGAAAAGGAGGTTTGCACACAGCTTCTGGCACCACAGTCTAATTTCAGTAAACAACCTTGTCAAAGCAACATAATCCAGACCAAATCAGAGAAGAAAAAATAAAAAAAGACATCAAAAAGTAGCTTGGATACGGGAAAGACTACCAGTTCTAAGATAGGAGAAGATCTGAAGGAAGGGAGGGGCCACTGTAAGGGAGAAAAGAGTGGAAGCAGAAAGGTGAAAGGATTGACTGGAACATAACTGTGAAGAGGAACAGATGTAAAGCAGAAACTAAAGCTGAAACTTCACTTAGTTAAGATTAGGTTGAATCTTAAATGTCATAACAAGGAACAAAAAGTATACGTAAGTCAGTGCTGAGATTCAAAAAGGAAATAGGATGATTCATTAGGTGTCAAGTACCCAATGGCAACTTGAACAACAAAGTTTTGAATAAACTAAGTAGAATGGATGAAAGGAAAAGAGTAGTCACATTAGCATTAGATACTTAATATTGAATAAGAATATTCTTTCTGAACCAGAAAGTATCTTTAATGACTGGATAACATAGGAACTGTAAGAACTAATAAGCACTTTATCTGCAGAAATCAGGACCCTGCTATCTTACGTGACTGCACACAAATATTTAGAAGTTGAACTTAGACACAAATATAGATGCCTGGAAGGGGCATTTTGTGTCACTGTTGGAAACAGTTGTTGGAAAAGATTAGTAAATAAATACAGGAATATTTACTACATGCATTCCGACAGACTGCAACATTATACCAAAACTAAAAATGTCAAATCAAGCTTATCTTTTACTTATTAATGAGTGTACCAACTTCCTTATTTTGACACATCATTGAACACAACTGTTCCTTGCCTGAGTTGAAAATCAGCTTCCACCTCAAGTTAGTAACACTGAAGTGCAGGGAATCTGAACTTGTGATCCCCTACAGATAAAAGACTTTCCCAGTCTTGGACTCCACCACCCTAAAACTCCTTTCACTGGCACATACACTTTTTTGTCACTGTTAGATTCTCAGGCACAGAACGTATTTTGGAAATGACACTACCTGCATTTTCTGAACATTTTGTTCCTTTACTGGCAAACAAAAGGGACACACACACATTTCAAACTCCTTCCTGCTCTAGTGTTCTGTTTCAGAGGGCAATTCTGCTCTGACACTGACACATCTTATAAAACTTCAGAAATCCAGGAACACTTCAGAGTAGTTCATAATGACATTGAAGAACAGCGAACCCACCTTACAAAATGCAAAGCTATATAAACTCTAGTATTGAATGACATAAACTGGTTTTATCTTCTTGAACTCTTATTAAATACATTAAATAAAACTTCTTAACTGGCAATAAACATTACAAGTAAGTATTTATAATGGATATGGGACACTTAAGCAAACTGAACGTGAATAAGTCCACTGAACCAAAAAGGATGCAGCCAAATGTGCTGAGGAAGCCAGTCAGCACTGTTTTGAGAGAGCACACATCTTCAACTCTGTGATCAGGAGATACTCCTGTTCACTGAGGGTGTAGGGCAAAGGGCATGCCCACCAGAGTGCAAAAAGAGGAATTCCGAACTCTGGCTCTGTAAAAATCACACAGCAAGTTTTCCTGGATTCTACTTTCAGGTGTGTCATGGTCAAAAAGAGTACTAAAGTTAGAACAGATTTATAGAGAGTAAAACCCACCTGACCAATGTGACAAGCTTCCCTTACACGGTTATGGGCTCAGTGGACTAACAGAGGGCAGTGGGTTTAATTTACTTTAGCTTTAACAAGGTTCTCTAAAAGGTTTCCTAAATGTAACCAAATAGCAAAGACCTAGACTTAAGCGAACTAAAAGGTATGTAGAAAGCTAGCTGGAATGCAACTAGAAGCTGGTATTATTTTGACAGGAAGCTGGACCACAAAATCTCCAAAGGTCCAAACTCATTTTTTTGTATTACTTGATTCCCTTTAAAAGCAAAAAGATGAGAGGCACTTAATCCTAATTTTCTTTACATGTGACCATAGTTTGTGCTTTATTCTCTGTGAAAAAGACTGTTTGAATGTAACTAGAAAATATTCAACATGCTCTCTACCATAACATATCAGGCAATGAAAAAAGAAGCAGTCCTGAACATTAGGGATTTTTCTTCCAGTTGTCATCCTGGTAGCACTCGGTTGGACTCCCTCTTGAATGTCAATATCTTTCTTGTACTGGGGAGCCCAAAACTGAACACTGTACTCCAGATGTGGTCTCATCAGCACTGAACAGAGAGGAAGAATCACTTCCCTGAACTTGCTACTCTCTTGCTCATACAGCCCGTGTTGCTGCTGCTTTGCTTTGCTGCGCTGCTAAGGCACGCTGCTGGCTCATGTTCAACCTATCATTGCCCCAACTCCCTTTCTGCAGAACTGCTTCCTAGGGAGCTTGTGCTGTTGCAGGGGGTTACACCATTCAGAAGCAAGCCCTTGCTCTCACTTTTGTTGAACTTCATGAGTCCTGTCAGCCCATTTCTCCAGTCTGTTCCAATCCTTTTGAGCAGCAGCCCTGACATCCAGATTATGGATGCAGCTTGCCCCACCCATTTGGTGCTCACAACTGGTGAATACACTCCAAGCGGTCACTGTGCTAACTACTGAAGACATTAAGCAGTATTGATCTCTGAAAGACTGATAGTTACTGGTTGTCAGCTGGACTTTGCACCACTGATCACCTGAGCGTATTTTCCTGCTCACCTTATCTTCCATTTAATCAGTTCCTACCTCACCCATTTGATTATTAGCAGACTATAAGTGAGTGTGTCAAAGGCCTTGCTAAAGTCAAAGCATTCAATGTCCATGGCTCTCCTCTTGCCCACAACGCCAGCCGTGTCTCCATCATAGAAAGAAATCAGATTGGTCTGAGGGCTGGAGCATATGGCATACGAGGAAAGGGTGAGAGAGCTGATTAGCCTTGAGAAAAGAAGGTTCAGGGAAGATCTTACTACTGTTTACAACTACCTGACCAAAGAATAAAGAGAAGCTGGGGACAAATGTTCCCAGAGCTGCACAGCTGCAGGACAAGAGGCAACGGCCACAAGTGCAAAATCCAACCATATACAAGTAAAAGCTTTTTCCTATGAAGGTGTTCCAGGCATTGGTCAGAGAGTTTGTAAGACCATCACTCTTAGAGACACTCAAGAGCCAAACAAACATGTCCTGAGAAATCTGATCTATTTAGACCTAATGTGAATAGGAGGTTGGATTAGACGACCTCCAGACATCCATTCCATCCTAAAGTAATCCTAAAGTTTTATGGCTTCAAACGTGTTAAAAAAAAAAAAAATCGCCATTACAAATGAACATCTTCACAAACAGAAAACTGTAGAAGTGCACAGCTGTACTTGGCTAGAGTAGACATAACTTTAAACTTCTGCTTAATTAAATTTAATTTAAACTATTGCATAGACAAGGTAATTCTATTTGTGTGTTTGTTTTTTTTTAAGCAAAATAAATCAAGATAAATTATTAAGAAAAATTTGACATGTTTCAGGACTGAGAAGTGATTTTTTTCTATAGGAATAAATTAGTGTCTTATGGATGTCTCGATTTAGTTTTTCTACACTGAATATTCAGAAATAGCAAGCCTTCCATTACTAAATTTATAATTAAATAGCATCTCACTTAATGTACCTTAGAGTGACACCTTACTCTAATTATGAGCTGCAAATAGTCCACAATACAAACTCAGTTGTGCATTCCTCATCATGTGAAGGTTTGAAGACATTAAAACGCATCTAGGTTCTTTCTCTATTAATCACAATCTGTATGCAATAAAGATCTCAAAAAGGAAGGGAAAAAAGCTATTTCCTCTTGCTTTCCACCCTCCAGCAACCTCCAACATGTTTTCTGCCTTGAGCTTTGCCTTGGGCAAAAATAAAGTCAAGTGGTCTCATACAAATAGTGAATGTAAACCCTCCACTCAATTCTTTTTCATTTTACAAATTGGAACTAGATGCATCTTTTTCTTCCCTTCTTGCAGCACAGCTAAGTCATCCCCCAAAACAACGAAGCACACAGCATAGTACATGTATGAGAATAAACTTAGTAATTAATTTTTGGGCTCAAAAGAATGCTAACAACCCGGTAGGATAAAAATGTAATATTAAAAAAACCCTGTGTATCAGCCACTTCAAAACAGAAACTGAAATCTTGCTCAGAGATTTACAAAAATGTATGAAAATCAAATTGCAAGAGGACAGCACAAACTGTCAAAACATTTCTCAGAAGATACCTATGTCAATAATAAATTCCACATTTATTAACAGTAATTTATATTTACTATCCCATTTCCTCCAAAACAAGCAGCAATACATAAATATTGAATATACAGAGAGCAACACATTTTTGCATTAATCTCCTGCTTAGGTCATGGTCTTATCATGATTATTTAAATTCAAGAGCAATACTTGGTTGACAAGGTACTGCAGTGCTGCAGGCTACAATCTTCACACAACGCCTAAAGGGTTATTACTGTGGAGAAATTCTACTGAGGACCATGAAAGAGCCTTACCCCTTCCCGAAGACACCTCATTAGCACCGTGTAAGCAGCTGAGGGAACAGTCCAGCATTCTCTGGGGTGCTCCCCTTTTTCCTCCTGAAATGAAGCCAGCGGCACAAATGATTAAATCAAAAAATCACAACAATCTCAGTCACATAAAAAATGGGCAACAGATTCTTAATAAGGTTCATATTATACACATTTCAAATTAACATATGCCATGAAAAATATTAAATTTCAGGGCATTATTACTATTTAATGTTATTTCATGTGCAGCACAGAGATTGATATTTTATTAGCTTATTTAAATAGACTCCAAAATCCATAACAGAATTTGTCCTAATATTTCTGCATTCATCAATTCATTCTAATTCATAGAGACACCAAAAAATATTCTTGTATTCCTCCCAATCATTTTTGAGTACCTCAGAAAGAGACAATGGACTATTGAAAAGCAGTAATGCTTCTTTTTAAATGTGACTTAATTATACCAAACAAAATCAATTAATTTTGTCTGGCAACTAAATAAAAAAAGTAAACTTACTTTTGACAAAAAAACTCTACACACAGACAAGAAGATATCAAGTGTTTAATAAAACTTACTGTATGGTACAGCCTTCAGTACATGTGAACACTGTTCCAAGATCTTGATGCATATTTCCTTGAGATCATCCCTTTAGAGGGGCTAATTCCCTGCTAGTTGAATCAGGGGGTTGACTGTTCCATTAGAAGTGAACTCCACTTCCCCCTAACCCCCAGAATAGCCTACTATAAAATTTCAAGTTTAAAACAGGACACTTGGATATCATTAAGATTTTACTGCAACAATTTCCATATCCAGGCTAGTAACACAGAGCTATTATCAAGTGAAAAAAAGGCTTCTTTTGGGAAAGAAACTGAGAAAGAATAGGTATTGGGGAATATGAATACTATAGACCATTAAATCTATGTGTAACTTGTTTTAATAAGTAGACAAAGGATGACAACCAACAATTTCTTCAGAAATTATACAATTCTTGAACTCTACTGATTATATTCCCAAATTATTTTTAGCATTCTAATTAACTGTTTATAATAAAGAGCACAGCATGGGCAAAGTGGAGGTTAATGATGCAGAAATAAATTGTACTTTCTAAATTTGCTGATTTCTGAATGGCTTACAGTAATTCAACATATATGATGTGATAATTTCAGGCATTTAATTGAAGCACAGCAAATTAGCAGAGAAGACTATTACTGAATTGTCTAGTAAAATTAATTTTCCCTCTTTATCGAAAACAAAATTTTATTTACCACATATATTAATAGAGGAAATGAGTTTGTTAAATCTCCCATTTGTAAGCTTTTTTCTGCTAACTTTGTATTAGGAAGTATGGAACAATTCCTCCTTGGAATAATTTACAGACAATAAGAGTGGCTTGACATCCAACAGAAACTGCAGTTCTACTACGTTCCACCTTCTTCACCTTATCTGAGTAACAGCATTCTGACATTTAATCACAGTTTGTCTTCCAAGACTTAATGCATAAATTGAAGAAAATGCAACCCAAGTTTCAAAAAAAGGAAAGGGAGGTTGCTTTCAGTCAAAAAGTGGAATCTTTTCCACCTGGAGGAGGCAGGACAAGACTAGGAGTCAAGACAGAGTTAAAAAGACAGTCTATGTTGGAATTGGCATAGGTCTGCTTCTCATTTTATTCACCTATTCAACCAGAAATTTTGTCAAGCTCTTCTGTAACCATACACATTACATGTACTACAAAATAAAAAGCCTTAAGAAATGGTGCAGTCCTGAAACACTAACAGTTCTTCCATTCTTAATGGTTAATGACTTTTTGCAAGGTTTAGTCTCTATTTAGAAATAAAAAAAGGCAAAGGGGGTTAGAAACTTGGAACCATTCTTAATTACCTACACATACCTACACAGTTTAACATTTAATAAATTTAAATATACCACTAAGCACTGGGGAATCTTTCTATGTTTTGCTCACAGCCCATGTTGATTTTGATTAAACTTTAAGTTCTGCACCCTAATAAGACAACAGCACAAAAGGAATAAAAATATTACATAAAACTTGAAAGTTTTCCTTCAAGGCAATTCGCTCAAGAGTATCAGAACATCCTCCCTGGAGTCTGCTCATGCTACTTGTAAATTGCTCTTGGCTTCTGTTTGGAATAAAAACGCAGAGATGAAGTGTAACACCTTATGAGATTTTGTATTTAAGTATACACATGATATCAGAGTTTAGGATTGAACAGGATCATTACAACTATCTAGATTTTTTTCTAGTATTTTCTAAGCCATAGAAATACAAACAGTGATCCTATATTTAACCTAATGAATCATCAAGCACCTAAACAGCTGAACTTGATTTTAAGTATTTGATAATTTATGATTTACCAAAGGTTCATATGAAAAAGAAGTAATCTTTATCATTATTTAATATTAAAATTGTGGCTGGACCTAGAAACACTTGGCAAAAGCCCAGAGGGAATAAATAAATAAATAAAATCAGTCATCCCCTCAAAAACTCACTGTTTAAATGAAAATTTTTAGCAGCTTGATAAAACCATTAAGCAGGCCAAAGAGCAAAATGGGAAAAAAACAAGGAAAACAAGAAAACCAAAAATATTTTGTGTCCTTAATGAATTAGATGCAGCTATGATTTTTTTTTTTTTAATTCGTCAAATCATAAAGCTTTGCTGTTTAAAGATATAAGTTGGCAATAAACTTTCTTTTCATATTATTATATTACCCCTGACTTGGTTTATAGAATCATAGAATCAGCCAGGTTGGAAAGGACCTCTGAAATCATCAAGTCCAACCCTTGATCCAACCCCACTGTGGTTACTAAACTATGGCACTAAGTGCCACATCCAGTCTCATCTTAAAAACCTCCGAGGACGGAGAATCCACCACTTCCCTGGGCAGCCCATTCCAATGTCTGATTACCCTCTCTGTAAAGAATTTCTTTTTAAAATATGATCTTGGCAAGGTCGTTCAGTACTACTGTTCAGCAGTTTAATGAGCAACAAAATGCCTACAACACTACAGCATTCTGAGGTTAAATACCTACAGAATAGAGAAACTAAAAGGGTTTTACTTAAAAAAAAAAAAAAAGAAGTGTTAGCATCTCCAAGCATATAGATCACAGTGATATTTTTGAAGCTTTACTAAGACACATTATCTTCAGTTCATACGTGTCCAAATATCTATTCCTATACTCTAGTAATTTCTCAGCTATAACTCAAAGCAATGCAAACCATTACTATAGATCTTCCAGAAACATGACAGAGTTTCAGTCATTGTGAAGTTCATAAATACATATAGACTCAAAAATTTGTCAGTTCACGCTCTCAGAAGGAAAAAATCTATTCAGTTCAGGGCTTGCAAATCATTGTGGGTGTTATAGAGCCAGTGCAAACACATCTGTTTCAGCTATCAGAGTTCAATTTCAGAATAAAATCAAGCCATGTAAAAGACTTTTGCCAATTATAATTTTCAAGTTGGAGTTTTAAGTTTATTTATTTTTCTTAGTGGTTAAAAGTATACAGTTATCAATCTGTCTGATTGATACAAATCACACAGAGTTACAAAATTTTTGTCCCAAGGAAAACTGAGAAAGTATTAAAATGTATAAAAGTAACTATGACTGTGGAGGTATTTTCCAGAACATAATTTCTCATTATAAGAACAAGCTCTGTAACTGTGTTTGACAAATATTTTGGCAACCGTCTAAAAATGCTTGCTATCCTACATAAAACAAGGCAACCACATGTGGAACATGCAAATGAGTGAGAGGATGAAGAAAATAAAACATAGAAGTTCAGCACAAAGCCATAACTAAAGCCAAAATAATTAATTTGCTACTTTCATTCCATTATCAACTGACTGTTAAACTAATATGAGAGCATTCAGAGCAACTAGATGATGTAGATAATACAAAGGCTTCAGAGAAGCCAGGGTTAAACGTTTTCTGTTTGAAGACACCTTTGTTCCTACTAAGAGAAAGTATTTTACTCTTCCAATAAGGAAGAAGAAAGGTGAGAGTTAGAGAAGCTGTCATCTTCAATTCCTCATATTGACAGTATTTCTTTTCTACAAATTACCTCTGTTGACTTTTAATGTGAATCTACTGTTTCTAGACTGAAGGTCTAAATCAGTTTTAGTCAGGAATAAACATAAGTCCATTTGAAATTAGTCAGGATCATTCAATGTCCTTTTCCTCAGTGCTCTGAATCCAGCCATGCTAGGGTAAGATATAATAAGGACTAGATATAAAGAAATATTACTATATTAATTTATTGATATTATTGGCTGTCCTGATACATCCTGTTTAATCAACATCTGTAGCTAAGATGTTCTAACGCTTAGATCTGCCACTTGGAGGCCAGCAGCCATTGTGATGGTTGATGAAATTCTTTTATGAAGTTAAAACTCTACACTTGAAGAATGCTACTTGATGAAGGACATGGTTGCACTAACATGTTTCTTGAAGTAGAAAAAGTATCACAGGACACACAAGGACCAGAAACTGTTGAGTATACAAATGACAAAGTAACTTGCTTTTTTGGTCTACTTTTCCATGGGAAGTCTTTTCACATTTTTCAAATTTGTAAGCATTACTTTGCAGTCTTACCTCTCTGGCTACAAGGTAAAGCAGCTCCCCAAGTGCTGGTAGAAGGCACTGCTTCAATTTGCTATTTCTGAAGTTTTCTCTGATGAGTTCTGTTAAAAGTGCAACTGCCTAAAATAAAAAAAAAAATAATCAATATAATCAATATAACAACATGTAACATTATCTCAAGCAAAATGTACTGTTAAAGGTAAAAAGCTTTATCTGAAATGCCACCTTACTGATATACTCTTCACTTATGCTAAGGAGCCATTGGCAAAGGATTTAGTAAGCATTGAAAGACAAGAAAAATAATAATTACAAAACATTATATATGCAACATGGAGAAAAATGCAATAAGGACATAGCCTAGGTGACAAATCGTCAGCAATCCATTCTTCCCTTTCCCTCAGGAGAAAGGAAAAAAAAGCTTATTTGTTGTTTCTGTGTTTCTCTTAGAAGATCTAAAATGCTCACCATCACATTACAAAAAGAACAAGCAACAAAAGACCTCTAATAATGCCTTTTGTGTAGATATTAAATCAAAGGCTAAAGAATTATTAAAGTTTTGTCTCCTGATCTCTGAGTTTATAGACAACTCACTGCATAAGAAGTAGACATATGATTTTAGTTTTCTATACTTCACAAGTTTCTGTATGCAGAGATACACATCTATAATATTTATAATGAGGGCTGGAGGGAAATAAGAAAATCTGATTCATCTTGTGCAGGGGACCTGGTAAGAAATCTCTTTCCCATATACACAAGGAACTGATTTCAACCTAACGTTTCATGGTGGACTCATTCAGGAAACCAAGGACCTTTTAACTACCACCAGTTAAACTGAACAGGATGCTATCTGCTCCCCAAAATCCAAATGCACTCCTACACATACCAAGCATTTAGAAGAATAGAAGCCAGTTGTTTAGGATAGGTGGATCTACATGTCCCCCATGCTCCAAAACATGTGTGCCTTGCAAGAGAGTAGGAAAAAAAGATGGATTTAACACACTTCCTATGTCCCTTAAGTATTTCTTTTTTCTATTTGGAAGGATTTGGTTTTAATACTCTTAAAGCACTTATGTCAAACAGCAAATAAGCTCTGTAAACAGATATGGTTGGTGAAATCAGTGACTTCTAATAGTTTGCATGATATATGAAGTGAGATCTGAGGTTACTTTTACGTACTTTAAATAAAATATTGCACATATTACTTCATTTTATACCTTGGAAACAGTCAACTTAATTACTACTTTAAATGTGAAGTGTGATGTAGCTTGCACTACTTTTTTTTTTAATTAAACAGAGAAAATATTATTAAATGTGTCTTAGCCTATAATAACACTTACTGTTTCCGTATTATACAGAAAACATCTATAACAATCTCTATAACAAATTGAGAATGAATTTTATTTCATTCTTCTGCTTAGGAACTTTCTCCTTTCCCTTTAAACAGCAAAATATTTATCAACAGTATCACTGACGCATTTCATGTGTTTATCTAATGTTTTAGTAAAGAACCGTGGACAAGTGGGCTTTTCAAAAATATGTTAAAGCAGGACTGACTCTGTGACAGTCCTGTCCCAAAGGCATTGAGTCCAGGCCTTGGATTTCATGATGCTACAAATATCTGTTAAGAAGCAGAAGCATTAATACAACAAAGATCATCTAACTAATCAAATCAAAATAAAATAATGTAATGGATTTTTTCACTGTTCTCTCCTAATTTAAAACTACTTTTAATATGGTCAAACAATAGGGAAGAATTAATGAGTTGGAAAAAAGTGATCTGGTGTTTTTCCAGTTAGGCAAGTATTGTATTATCTGTATACAGAGCACAGACTTTGATGACTCATCTCAAGGAACTCACAGTTTGCAGTCTTATTTGAAAACAAAAAGCACTTCAACCCAAGCACCTTGGGTAGAAAAGGAGACAAAGAAGTAAAAACCAAAACAAGCAAAAACCACCACAACCATTCTGCCAGCATCAAACAAATCAAACCACAAGAGCAACATTGTGGTTTTCTCACAAATCACGAGAAGTGTTTGGCCAAAGGCAAAGGTTACCTGAAGTAGTCCTGGCTCTCTACAGTCAAAACATGCCCTCTCTTCCCACACTCTCAAAAGGCCTAGTAAAATACAGTCCCATCAAATCATTAGGTAAGAAGTAGCTAAAAAGAAAGCGTTACTTTGAGGTTATTTCAGAAATCTAAAGAAAACTGTCATTTTGAACATAGATCTCATTCTGTATAAAATGATGAATATAAATGCCAAACCACAAACATCGGCTGCTGATCACTGCCACATACATAGCAAATCTGTCATTATGCATACACCCCAAGAAAAAAATGTAATATGTTATTAAATTCTTGATGGAATACATGCATGCTATGTATCTACCAATTAAAAAAAAAAAAAAAAAACAAACCATAACTTAAGTTTATATCCACAAAGTACAAGCACATAACAAAACATAGAAAGAATTTTAACTAAAGTATGCTAAGGCAGAAGACAAAAATTTTGTTGCTCTGAAAGAGAACCAGTAAAAACGTACATAATCTTGAAAAAACTGAAGATATATTCATTATCATCCCTGACTTGCAGTTAAGAATACCTGAATATCCTGGTATTACCCTGAGATCAAAAACTGCCTCAATCCTTATCAGCATCTTATAAGTCACTTCAGATTTATCACAAGACATCATCAGAAAACTACTCATATGTTGCTGGATTCTGGATTGCTTTCATTAGAACATTTCATTTTTTATGGTGACAAATTCACAGGTGCATAAAATCACTTGCCCTGTAAACAAATATTCGTCTCCTAAATCCTTTGCTAATATGAAATATAATTTATGTTTTTGCAAGTCATAGCATTTTTGCAGTCTCCAACCTTACTGTCATTTTGCATCTCTATAGAAAAAGGAAAAGCAATGACACAAAGGTCTCAAAAGTTCCAAGACAATAATCTGTGAAATTTAGTCTCATTTTAGCAAACTTTGCAAGAAAATGCTCTGTGAAGATCCCACCACAGACATTTACGAAAACCTATATGGGGAACTGACAGGTGAACCAGGTAGTAAATGAAACAAAACAGAACAAAACAAACAAAAGAACAAAAAATCAGGAGTAAGATATGCAGCTATCCCCAGGAATGTCATGGCAGTGGGAAGAATTAAAAAAAGTTTATTTAGAAGACCAGAACACCAACACTTACAGAAACCTAACAGCGCTACAAGGAATCCCAGGCCCCAGGGAGAAACAGCCAAACCTCCTGTTCGCTCCTGGGCTTTATCATCGCTGGCCCCCACGACTCTCCCTGGCCACAACGGCCCTGTAGCATTTCTGTAAGCATTCATTCTCTCCTCTCACATATCAGAGAGAGAGGCTGAGAACTTCTCTTGCTATGTGGGTGGGGAAAAAGCTTTGAAACTGCATTTGAGTTACCTTTCAGGGCAGAAAGCCTTCCTAAGTGAAAATTGTCTCCTCGTAACAAAATCTTCCAGAAAAAAGGGTATTCTATCCTTACAAGGAGTTTACAGAATTTAACTATTATAGTAACAACAGTTTCTAGTCCTAGAAGTTATAAAATATCTTTTTTCTTTTTCTTTTTAAATAGTGTAGAGATATATTTGGCAGTACTTTTCCTTCCCCAGAGCACTGAGGAGTTTTTACCTCAACTTTTCCTTGATTTTACTTCACCTTCTGACCTTAGTAGCTTCATCACTCCAATCTTTGTACAGCGACATAATATAAAAACTGAAAATGCAGTCTTCAAATCAAAGCAGAAAGATCTACTAAACAAACTTTGACTTTCTCCCCTTTTTTATGTAATGCTATGTTCATTAACTGGTTTTTTTAACTGTTTTCAGAGCATTTCTACGAATTTTATTCAGGAACTTCAAATAGCCTGCCATTCAGAGAGAGCTTCACTTTCATATTTAAGAAATAAATGCATCAGTAGAGGTTTTTAAGCTTCTAATAAAGCTTGAGAAAGTAGTAGTCAAGCTGGTTCAAGTGCAATTCTGCACTAAATGATATACACAAAAAGACAGCATTTCCTCCTTTTTCAGCTTTCCTTTCTATAGCTATACAGAATTATTCTTGCTTTTTTGATTAAATATATTTTGAGAACTACTTTCACTGTGGAATCAATACCACTAAAAGTACTCAGCACTGTAGCATTTCTCAGCTTTGTCCTAAAGTCTAAAAGACTGAGGGTGAACATGCCACGAGATAGTATTGAAACTATATAAAATTGATGAACCATGTGATAACATGAACTGCTGACAGTAGTTCCAGCAGACTAGATGAGACATTAAATCATCATGATGTGTAAGTTACATTTGTTTGTTCATTTGCGGGCAGGATTTGAAGAAAATACAAATCAACCTGTACATCTGCTATAGAGGATCAAGGCAGGCTGCTCAAAATTATCAGCTTTAATGATGAATCTCAACCAGCAGAAAACCCTGTATCAATGCTAATCTGGATTTGCAACTGAAATATTTATTTTCCCAAAGCATGGTTAATACATGGTTAATACATCAGTAAATTTGGACAACACACTTTCTAAATACATTATGTCCTACAACTCTCAGAATCCTATGTTATATTAAATAAAACCATGAATTAACCTTTGTATATAATAAACAATTCCTATGTTCACTTGCACTAAGTTCTGTTAGAGTTACTGTTTCTTACTCTCCTTCAAGATTTTAGGACTAATTATTTTTATTCTGAAATGATTCTAGTTATTATTTTTTATACTGAAGTGATAAGAAAAGAAAGTCATTCTCCCGATACTTCAATCCCTACACTTTTCTTGTATATGAATGAAAAAGCTAACTGAGTTCACAAAATTCAAACTGTGAAGTTATTTCCTTTCCTGTGCACTAAAAAAAACTTCCATAAAGCTAGTCAACTGTGCCATAAATTCCAGAATTCATTTGAACAAAAATTGGTTTATTGAACAAGAGAGAAGTTGTGTTTGAAGAAATCTGAGCCATTAGTGACTGACTTGTTCTAAAATTATTAAATTGTCGTTAAAGAGAAACAGTAGTTGCATGAAATCTTAGTTATTATCTTCATATATGATAATCGATTTGTCCAGTACAGGTTCACTTTAGTAAGTGTACATAGATCCATAACAAGAATGGGGTATTATGGTAGAAGGCACTGAACATTAAATAATTATCACACGTTACAGAGGATACTCGTGATCTCCCAAATACAAGTCTATATTTACCATAATTAGATAATGACCTCTTTTTCTCTAGAGAGCATACAGTCTGGAGAATTGCCTCTCTGTTAACTGAACACAAATAAGTAATCGAATATTGTACGAGCGCAGGAAATGAGGGCTCACAGAATATGTCACACACTGAGCTGGCAGAGTGTCTGTGTCAATAACCGACTTAAGAAGGTTTTCTTGTGTCCTCTGCAACGGAAGCAATGAAACAGGAAGTTGTGATTCATCATCTATATTATAAGCACGATTATATAGATACAGAAGTTAAAAAAATACATTTAATATTATATAATATAATGTATTCATTAATACATCATGTTAAGAACACAGTTTAAATGTCGTAAAAAGGAGGAAGCCAAACTGTTTCCTGCTCTTGACAGGAAATGTCTAATCTTGACAATAGTGATTTTCACAAGATTTAAAATATTCTTTTATCCCTTCCTAAGCAAAAACATGAGACTTGAAAAAAAAAAGATCTGCCTAAAGACTTTGATTCAAAGTTGAAGGCTGGTATAAATTTTAGGTAAAGAAAGTACCACAGTGTGTGTGGAAAAAGGCACACCAGAAAAATCAAATTTATTTTAAATGCAGACAAAGGAAGTATCCTTCTTACCTATAGTACTTAGTACCTTTTTTTTTTTTTCCTTTCCAACCCACTTACATTTTCCTTCTCATAGAAGTAAATAGCAGTGAACTGCAAGTCCAGGTAAAAGTATCTTAAATATAATAAATTACCTACACCTTTTACACCAGCTGTCAAACTGAATGGATATAGTTTAGCTACAATAAGAGAAGAAAGAAAAAAGTTTCTTGTCTGGATAGACAGTCACTGCCTTCATTTACAACAACAGTATGTGGAGTTGCTAATCTGCTGTGTATGTCGCAGATTCTCTATCCCTTTCAAGCTATATCTAGAACTTTCCCTGATATTTTAGGAATCCAGAAGTGAAGATTACAGCACATTCAAAAAGAGAAGGTATTTTATGCCTTAAAATGTCAAGTGGCAATGTATAGATTTACAACATTACTACATCTTTGATCTATTAGTATGACTGTCAGCAATTATTAGTGGAAATTAAAATATATTTGTAATTCTGCAAACCCTTAAAATGATAAATTTCTATGCCTCAAGCAGAATGGAAATTACTTTTCACTTCATTTTCTTGTGAGTACAAACACGTCATGTAACACGGACAAGTAATGGTTTTTCTCCTCCAATAAAAGCACTCACCAGGCTGAGAAAGTATGCCATGTTTATATTGTCACTAACCAGAAAAGAAACTAGACTAATATTCACACCGAGCACTCATCTTTAAAATGGTACATGAAAACAAAAATGACCAGCTTTCTCTGAATGGTTTGACTCAAACTGGGTCATGAAATAAGGAGGACTGAAGGGAAGTCTGACCATCAGACTATGGATGTGGTATTAATGCTATCCCAAAAGTAGAAAAGGAAAAAAAGAAAGTAAAGGAACAACATATTGCAACTCCTCTAGAACTCTTCTAGGGAGCACTGTAAGATGGAGGTGTAAAAATTCTCCAGGTAGAATACAATGCAAAATTGACTCATCACAACAACTCTTAATCTTTTCAACTTTTGCATTACTGCTGTAGGAAGAGGTCTTAGTAGATAAGTAGCCAAACCAGATGTCATGAACTCAAATGGAGGTTCAATTTGCTTTGGAATCAACTCAAGGTCCCAAAGAGATACAATCAGACACAAATAGTAGCAATTAGCTTACAAATCTGCTACATTTACTAACAAATAAAAAATGCATGTAAAAGTAACATCAACAAGCTTTGGAGTTTGTTTGTTTGCTGTTTTTGAGAAACAAAAAATAGTTACTTCTTCTCCTAATCTATCATGCCAGATATATGATTACATGAACTCAGTTGCAAATGTTCATGAGTTTTTCTGATTTCCACCAGAGCTCTTAAATTTGAAGCTTTTAAAATTTGAAGCAGAAAGGACCAGGGAAAGATATTTGCTTCAAACAAGAATGAGATCCTGTTTTCATTTTTGCCAAGGGCAAGGAAAGAAAAAGATTGCTCAGGAGTCCAAAAAGTAAAGATTTCTGCCTTCAAAACTGATGGCAGTGGCAATCAACTGGAGCTGCCAATAAAGACGTAAACTGGAACTAGAAACCAGTCTTCACAGAATAAGAGTTGCCAGGAATATCCAAGGAAGAGGTGTTTTTCTTCTTTTTTTCCCTTCTCTTCCTTGTTATTTCCCTGTATTTAACTATCCTCATTATATGCAAGTTTCTACCACTCATCCTTGCCTTTTCTGAATATCATGTTCCTGGATTTTTATTCTATTTGTAATTGTACTTGAAGTTATTCTAAGTCATCATCTGCTTCCAAGCAGTGGGCCTGCTACCACTTTCTAGAAGCCATGTTGATGACCCATGCCCATCAATAAAATATCTATGCAGAATATCTTAGCCTGAGCAATTCTAACTAGAATTTCTCATATTTTAAAGAAATTCTACAGACTTCAAAGATTTCCCATAAATTTTCTTTGAAAGTAGTTCCCTTTAAGTACTGCAAATTCCTTCAGTCTGCTCAGTAAAGATCCTAACTGAACCAAACAAGTTGCATAAAAACTTCCTGCTTTCCTACAGAATTCTTTTTTAAATGTGTTTCAGACTAAAATAACATTTTTTTTCCAGATGATAGAGGAAAATTTAGGACTACAGCCAATATACAAGTGATCTTGCATAACACTGGGCCTGGTTTGAGTGTCTTTTAGTGCAGTAATCAGAAGACAGCAGGAAATTAGGCTTTTCAGCTACCAGCAGTGTGATATTTACCACAAAAACATGCTGTAGCCTAATTGTGTCAATCAAGCAAGTATGTGCTTTAGAGCAAAAGGCTGGATTTCTTTCCTTCTGTTACTACTCTATGATTTGATTAATTCGCAAATGCAAGACAGAACAAGATGGAAGAAGGGATTTCTTTTAGGTTAATTCTTAACTGTACAACAACTTGCATGGACCCAGAGCTGGCTGATGCAAAAGAAAATTTAAGTACCAAAAATATATTAAAACCAAATTGCCAGCTATGTCAGGCCTTAATAAAGAAAAGAACTTAGAACAACACAGGAGAGAATTGCAATATTATATGATGTGACTGTGCAAACACCACGCAAAAAACATTCAAATTATGCCAGGGAATATTTAAAACCTCACATAGCTATGTGTTTTCCAGAAATATTGGAAAGAATCGTGTTTCATGTCAAGAAGCTTAGGCATGAAATTTTTTTCCACGTGGTCTCTCTTGCTCACAGCAAGAATGCTGACTCCACATTTCATCTTCCATACATATTTAATGGTTCTGCTTATACTGTAATAATGTAAGAAAATCAAATATTTCATTCCTTTCACAGAAAAAAAAAAATTCCTGCTAGGTTCTTTTAACTACAGAAAACATATTCCATCTAGTTCACCTAGCCTTTCACACCTCAAACATATCTTCAGTGTATATGACATATTCATTTACTTTTAAAGTAACAGGGGTCAGTTGTATAGTAAACCAGAGAAAAATGGAAAAGGGAGAAATCACACACTGTAAACACTGTAAACAGATTTGTCTTAGACATAATAAACTTGAAATGATCTGTTGGAGCTGTCTTTTTAATAATTATATAAAACTCTTTGCCCTGTAGCATACCTCTTTTTTAATAAACTAAAAGTGTTTTAATTAGCTATAAAAGCTATTTAAAAGTAAGACAGTCCTATCATCAATGTAAGAAGTGAGAAAAACATATTATTTCCAAATTTGACATTTACCTTAATTTTCATTTCCTATTCTACAAAATTTACCCACAGTATGTCAGTGAAAGTAACAAAACTGATTCTACAAGGAAAGACCAACATCTACCCATGACACCACAAAACACCAGCGAAAGAACACATCTAATTTAAATCTACACCACATGCGACAAAGTCATATCTGTGTCCCATGATGCATAACCATTCAAAATTCTATACTCTTACTTTGATGTGCAGTTTTCATGAAAACCAGGATAGCATAAAAAGAAAAGAGAAGCATTTAGACAATAATTTCAGAGTTGTCTCCTTCCTTGCCATCATTTCAAACCTCTTACCCAATTTCTATGGAACTAAGACAGTGAAAAAAAAAATAAAATAAATAAATTGATGTATTATTTTTTGAAGCCTCTAGAAGCAAAATAGCAACATAAAAATGATATATAGAAGTCATAGTACAAACTCATTTATTTTTAAACAGAGAATAAATACATGAAAACATTTTGAACATAACTGCACACAGAAAAAACCCTTAAGAGATTATTCTGAACACACCTGCCTAAACCAAGGATGTTCTGTTTAAACTTTGTGATAGCTAACAAAGGAAAATGTGAATATGCTAAAAGATTGTCTTTATGTAATTAAGTTTAAAAGGAATCCAGCTGCAACTCAATTCATGAGAAAGCAGGCTCCATTACTTGACAGATCTGCTTGCTAGCTGCAAAAGTAAGGATTGTTCCAGTATCCCTGTTCCATTCTCTAAGTACGGATTTAGGTGTATAATTTTAAATAGAAGGAACTGCAGGCAGTAAGTGCTCTCAAGGCTTTAGAATATTTTCAGTTTTTTTCCTCTTCATAAGAGTACTCAGTGCTCTCAGGAGTACAAGCTTTGCCAAGAAAGCTGAGGGTATATTCCCAAAGCCAACTGGTGAAGTGGCTGAAAGTTTATTTGCTAACATCACATTCATTTAGTGCAACTGACAGTCTGAATCTTTTGATTTTTAACATTTCAGGGTAACCACCTTCATATATTTGTGAAAATAACACCAAGATGGCATAAATTTTGTGTTCTGGGATTGACTTTACTTGTGTTTTGGTTTTTTTTTTTTTAATTTAAGGAGAAAATTAAAATATATATACATCTTGCTCTCCGTGTGTATGAATAAAGCAAAAAAACTCAGAAATCACAGAACATTTTCAGTTTAGGTTCCCAAATACAATCCATAAAGACAAAACTACAGGACTGGTCACAAGGACATTCTAAAGCCTCAGGAAAACGATGCCAGTGGAGGGAAAAAATGAAATTAGTTCAGCAAAAGCCTACATAGTATAACAGTCAGAAAAACTAAGCTTCCCACTGCACAATACCTACATAATAAAGGTAGCTGTCAGACTCGTGGTACTCTTCACATAATCATTGTTTTCCTCTGGAAGTAAATTAACCTGAAACTGCTTATCACTGTAGAATCAAAACAAAAAGGTAAATCCTAGTAAAGAATCCTCCAGTTGCTTTCCAAACCAAAGAAGCTTCCAGGTTTTTTTTCTTTGCAGCCTTAGGAAAGGATGCACAAACTAACCCCTGAAGTATTTTTTTCTTCTGCATTTTAAACTGTATTTTATGATTGTTTTATGCTAACAGCAATCTTACACCCAAATTGTGTATCACTTTTACAGCATTATACAGAAGAATTAAAATAAGGGGTTTTTTTCAGTGTTTCACACCAAAATGGAGATTGATTTTAGTGTTCTACTTCCTTCATACAAATAAGTTTACTCTTGAAATAACAAACATTAAAAAGTTGCACAACAATATTAGAAGTGAAGGAATTCACCCAGCTTCAAAAAAATACATTCAATAAACATTCAATAGAACTCAACACAAGTTGTGTTGCTCAATTGTTTAAAATTGAGATATATGAAAAGAAATCATGATTTTTTTTCATGAAGTCAAATTTTGTCAATAAAAACACAAGAGTCTAAGCAGCTGTCAACTGGATTAATACTGCTTTTTGGCTTTGTGAGTGGTCAGCTCAAGATGTTATTCTAAAAAAGGTACCAAAAAACTCAAAGTGAGCTTGGACACTAAGTAAAATTACCTTGTAACTCCAACCAGTTAGGTACTGACAATAAATCAGAGGCACGCACCTTTACTTGTTACTGCAAGTCTGACACTCCCATTACCTATATCAACCCTTAAAACTTCCTACATCACCCACTACCCTCTATCATCTACTCCTCCTTTATTGTAAGGGAGAGATTTGAACAAAACTAGACACTGAGGAACAAACCCCACAATATCTAACAGAAATCCCATCATTTTCCTATTGCAAGGAAAAAAATGGAAAAACAGTAATCTGAAAATACCTTGAACTTATAATTGGAAATAATCATACCCAGTAACTCCAGAAGTAATAAATTCAAAACACCTTGATGCTTTTGTACCTTTAATGCTACCTGATCACCCAACAGGAAACACTGGGCAACAACTTATCATTGCCAAAATGAAAACAATTTTTTTTAAATAAAATTATTTTTCCTTAAAAAAATATAGGTATGACTAATACACTAAAAATTCAAAAGCAGAGTGTAAATCAAAGACCCCTCTGATTTTGAATATGGTTGATTACACTAACAGGTATACAAATTTGTTTTTTAAATAAGAATGAGCTTGCACTTCTCCATCTAGATCCTACTGATTGAATTGAATAAAAGACAGGTAAATTAATTACAGAAAAAAGGACTACACACAGAAAGATTTACTGGCTGTGGAAATTTGTTAACATTGCACATTTTCAGTAGTCCATAACATATTCTCATATGCTACACACAGATTTCACTCTAAGTTTGAAACCATAATTTGAACCATTTCAAACCAGTATGACTAGCACCGCCATCAACAAAAACAGACTCAGTCTTGCTCTGTCTCTTCCTTTGGGCTGGCAGAAGCATTTGCACATTTTGCTGGGTGACAGAACAGATGGAAGTTAAAATGAGCCTGATCTAATAAGAAAAGCTCTTTCTAAGCAAGATCAGATCCCTATTGATTACTCATCTTAAGATCACAGCCAACAGTGACAATTCATCAAGAAGAACTTTTTTCCACACAAAGCCCCCAATTTCATCAAAACAAAAAAATGCAAACCCCAAATACCCCAAAGCTCAATGTTTAAAATACTCAGCTACAACACGAGAAGCCCAACACAGATGCACTTTCTCTAAAGCTGCAATTATAATGCAGTAAAATGCTTGTATGATACAGTAAATACTCATCTCCACCGCATAATAGTGTGTGACTTTGATACACACCTGTGGAACACAGAAAGACTGGTAGATAGACAAGCACAGCATCTAGCACACAACCGTGTTCACTTTTGTCTTTAGCAAAGCTCCCAGAAGTGTGTGTGTGTATTAAATAGCAAGAGATTTGATGGGAAGCTATTTTCCCCCTTAACTCTGATATAGAATCTGGATGCCCATTGATTTCCTGAAGTCTTTTCATGGATGTGAATTCAGGGTCAGTCTTTCCCCCCTAACATATGTTACCCTTAAAAAGCTTCTCTCTGAAGCTTGCAATACTCCAGGTCACTATTGTATTTATGATAGAAGTAGTTGAAGGAGAATGCTAACTTGATGTTTCATAGCATCAATTTAGGAGGAATATAAATTATGTTTAGAATCCTGAAATATTCAAAACACTGGCAAAAGTCTGCCAAACAGCTATTCACCTTTCAGAGAGGTAGATATTTATCTGCTGAAGAAAAGGGTCCTGGGGGCACAGATCTTCATTATCCCAAAAATAACAGACTTGTAGGAAAAAAACCCAAACCCACATTTTTACTATCACAGGAAGTAAATTAAGACTATTGCAAACAGATATACTTGCAGCACCACCGATGTAATTTTAATGGGAAATTGTATTATTTCATCTCTCAAAGAAAACAGAGTAAATTTAATGGACTATGAAAACAGTGTCAATTAAATATCTTTTAAAAGGGTACAGATTTTGCTTCAGTCAGGCAACTACCTTCAGAAAATTGCAAAAAGTGATTTAATCCTGCAATTGGCAATGTTTTCTCTTTCCTAGTTGAGAACTTCCTTGTTTTCTATTACCACCTTGGTTTGGACTTCAAACATAAAGCAATCCCAATTAATTGGATTGATAAAAATAATTTTTTGAATGAGGAAAAAAATAACCTTCAATTATGATAAAAGGCATTAATATTTTCTCCAACAATTCCGAATTGCCATGCTTGACAGATTCACGGTTGTTAATTTAATTATATTTCCATTTTCTGTTTATGAACTCAGAAGAACTCTTCTCAAACACACTGTGAGTTTCTGCCAATTTACCTGAGAAATGTCAATTTTTCATTTGTCTTCTTGCCACGTGCCCCAGGCAAATATGTAAGTTACATTCAGTGAACGAGGTTGTTGAAAACAAATTGAAGAAACTTTATAGAAGTTGAAAGTTTACTACAAGTCACTCAAAAATTTGAATCTCCTCTTGCTGTTACCAAGGTATTAAGTGACAATCCTGATTATGCCAGAAAGATATTTGTAAAGTTCTAATCACTTTACAAAACAGTAGACAGGTGTGTGTGCACATGTGTAAGTACCTGTGCACATACTCTGCTACAGCTTTCATCTCCTGCCTACAGACTTTTTGTAAATTGAGGTGGTTTTTGCTTTGGTTTGGGTTTTTTCACATAAGAAATATTAGGGCAAAACAAGGAAAGTGCCCTTGGAGAAAAGAAACAAGGATACACTAAAATTATGATCATTTGTGAGCACACTAAGGAATTTATTTTACAATAAAACAACATTAAAACTAAATAGGTTTGGAATAAATGGTAAAATCAAACCATTTTTATTTGAAACTCCTTACAATATGGGCAGACACGGACAGACCTAGAAACAGGAGTTATCAGAGAGGTAAGGTAGGAACATGACTTAAAATGGACATTCTGGATGAATTTGAACGACAACAAACTGTAGACCTAGAACAATGTAGGCAAAGTCAGATTAGCGAGAATACATATCTGAGTTTGCATGTCATACAACTGCACCTGTAAAATTACTGTGAATGGGGAAAACAACCAGCTGTGGAAAACAACCACTAAACTTTACTTTAACAAAAAATCAGAAATAAAAAGGCTCAAATTATATGGAGTTTCAATTTAGATGAAAACAGAAATCTGGGTATTTCTCTACTGTGACAAAGCAATCTAAGTTCAACGTCACTGAGATACTCTAATGTGCTGTCATTGTCCATGGGATATCTAGTTTATTAATTTGTCCACGGAATACCAAAGGCTGTGCAAAAAAAATTTGCAGTGTGAAGGCTGTAGCAGGTTCTCTGAACCTTTTAAGCACCTGGGAGAGCAGTGGACCCAGGTCTGTCTAAAAAAAACCCCAGACATAACTGCCTAGGTCAGAGTGTGAGATTGATATTCCCAATTAGCAAATTTAAAAGAAATAGAAAACAACTCGTTTTTGCCACCAAAAGGACAGGCAGAGAGGACTCCAGGGTAGTCTCATACCAGAAAGAGAAAGATATTGCTGCCTCACATGGAAGCATTCTGTTGAGCTGCTCTATCGTCTCTTAATAAAATAATAGACTGAGTCTGAAATGTCACATCAGAGTATCTGAGTCTTAAGTGGCAGAATGCTCGATATTTTCACAGAAAGTAAAGAACAACAGTTTCTTTTATTAGATAAACCAAATTAGATGTAGACAGAAACAAGCTTCCCTAACTACAGAATAATTTTTCTTCCTTTAAGATGAAGAACAATATCCTGGAAAGAAAGAATCTTTTTTTTTACAGAATCTTAAGAATCTGTTTCAAAATCTAAATATAAAGATAAAACTTTAAAGTTCAGATGTTTCTGTAAGATAACTAGGAATAAATAAGAGGAAATTATGTTTCAGATTTCTAAAGAGCAATTTCATGAGGAAAAAAAATATAATTGGGGGAAAAAAAGTGACCTATTAAAAACTTTCATTGCAAATGTGTGATAGAAGAAATTCCACATAAAATGTCTTCATCTGCAGTTTTAGAAGAGATCAATTTCCCTATTGCATTCTAAGATCAGTCTTATTTTTTCTTATCAATGCAATATGCTTCTTAAAAGTTCTTAACTGGAAATAGATCAACTGCAAGTGAATTCACAGATATAAATATTCATTTATTCTAATTTTTTCTAATATGACCTACATATTAGAATACATCAGCAGAATAAAGATACCACACAGTTCTACATTTACATGTTTGTCAAGTCTGTGAAATAGTAGTTTACTTGAATTTAATTTATTTTGGTGTTTTAGTGACCTCTGGTGGTTACATTCAAAGGAAACTGCTGTTCCCCAATTACCTGAATAAAAACTCTAAAAAAATCTCCAAAGCACCAATTCTTCAAAAAACAACAAACTAAAGGCTTTTGGCATACAGTATATGAAATTTGACTTCTTTTCTTTCTAAAATTTTTCTGCCTCTTTCAGGGCTTAACGTTACTCCTATTTACAAAGTCATTTTAACAACAACAACTAAAAAAATTAATGGTGCAAATTCAACCTCAAAGATAAAAGAACTATCCTTAAGTGATAAACACTGGAAAGAAGATTTGATATAAATAGTATGGTACAGGCAGAGGGCAAAAATAACTCCTGAATAGCATCTTCCCGAGCTCTCAACTGACTTCTCACATGTGGGAACAAATTTTGGAGCTAAAGGAGATCACCCCTATTTCACAGATAAAAAAAGCAAAGAGTACTAGAAGTTACTAGGAATGGAGGAGTAAAGAAAACACAAAAAAACCTGTCAATAGATGGATCACTCCTGCATCTTCAGACGGTAAGACCTGGATCACAGAGCCATTTTAGATTATGTTGTTCTGACTAGCTACAGCTTGATTTCGACATTTCTAATTAACAGCAGCCCCCAATAAACTTCAGCTGGAGTATCAGCTGGCTCATATAAGAGGATAAATTACAGTATTACATTTAATACAGTTTATAAGGCTGGTTTAAAGATTTGCTTTGTGGTGGTTTTTTTGTAAGCATCACACAACATAAAATACCTGATAGTTAACAGGAATGTTCAAAAACCTCACAGGTTCATCTAGTTCCTCTGGAGGGAGCAGAGGGGAACACAACTCAGTAGATGAGAAATTTCTAAATACCTCCTTCCCACTTTTCCTATAAATGAACTATTAAGTTTTGTGTAGTGCCTAAACTTATTTTAGATTTTTAGTTATTAGATTATTTGAAGACATGAAAATATAGGATTCAATTTTTTCCTCATTCTAATTTTGTGTAAGCACTCTAAAATCTTTTTAATTCAGAGATATTACCTTGTGAGAAAACAATGGAATGAATGTCATTAAATAAAGCATAGTAGACGAATTTTGAACTCAGATTTGTTAATTTAAAAAATAAATCCTTATTTTCTTAATGAAAAACTAATTTTAATTCACATAAGAATGGGACTGGTCTCAGATTTAACTTGTTTTTTGAAGTACCTGAATACTTATAAAAGTGCTAAATTCCATTTGTGAATATTTTTAATGTTCACATAAAAAAACCCACTGAAAACATTTTGAACAAAAGAATGTTACAGCTCAGTGTATAACTACTTCAATCTATTGCTTTTAAATACAACAGCTGAGTAGGAAATGTGTTTTCTATGGTGGAAACTGGGAAGCTAGAGAAACTACTACTGAATATATTAGTGCTAAGGACCTCAACAAACACTTAGCCAAAAAGCTAAGTGAACATCTCAAAATTACTTCTGAGCATTTTCACTGGAACTTTTGAAAGTTAAATATCAGAAAAAAATCTGTCACATACAAGAGCGCACTTAAACTGTGACCTGGAATTCAAATGACATGCAACTGTCCGTACTGAAAGACTTTGACCAAACCTCAGTGATTGTACCTATAAGGACTCTTGCTCCACTTTGTTACTTTATAAGACAAACAGGGAAGAACTATAATGTTTGAGTTCAGCTTCCACTACAGAATTGAAACATCAAGCAACATAGCAAAATAATCATATTCTTAATATTAATTAAGAAGAAAACAGAAGGTCCTAAACCAACAAAATAGTCACATTTTCAAAATAGTCAGATATTAACCGACAGCTGTATGTTCCTGCATGCCAGACCTGCACAGCACAGAGGCACAGTTACAGCTTGTGTTTAACAGCTGGGTCTGACATTCAAACACCCATTACATTCAAGTTCTGGCTTCACCTCATGAAGCAGAAATCATGTCACAGTCCCACTTTAAACAAATATTAAATAGTACATTCTGTCAAGATTTCTCAATTTGTGGGCATATGTCATATCAAAAAAAAAGGACAGAAAGACAATTTTGTTTAATCAGTCTTCTGGTTAGTCAACTACTGACCATGCAAAACGAAAAAAGAATTAAAAATACTTTTCTTCTCAAAAAAAAAATTACTTCCCCTTCATTATACATATTCTTTGAGAACTGTGAGGAGTCTCAAATTACTCCAACCTCAATGAATTTTTTGGAAAAAAATATGCCTAAGTATCAATTGCGCTATTTTTATTTTAATTATAATTACATTTCAGGATAACCAAACAATGGCAACAGTTTGTTCTTTCTACACACACAAGAGGCATGACAGTAACTATTTGATTTTATGAAAAGGAGAGAAAAAGACTAGAGTTTTATCATTGGTGGGTAGATCAGCCACAGGTTAGTAAAAATCAGAACTACAATTATATAGAATAAGAACATAGATTTATTTAATTAATTGATTATACTCCATTTAACACATAGGAGAAAAAAACCCAGCAGGGTTCAAAACAAAAAAAGCTGTCAAAGCTTCTGACATAAATAGTAAAAGCATTAACAAAACTCCCTGATTAAAAAAAAAAAAAGAAAAGTTACCTCAGAAATAGGCACATTTTCTCCAAGTTCAGCCGTGTGTAATGCCACTAAACCAATCACTCGAGCAACTCTAGCACGTCTGCGTATCAAATAAATATTTTGTGGGTGCAGAAAAACTATTTACAAAATACAACAAAAACAATTATGTCTTGTTTATATTTTATGTAGGTTGCTAAGGGCAGGAAATATTTGACGTCCTATTTACAGCTCAGATTTCCTTCTTATTTATGGGATTTTTTTGTATCAGTATTAATTAATATATAATTCATATATTTATACATTAAAAATATAATATAATTAATTAATATTATAATAAATTCAGTATTTCAGCTCATTTTAGCAATAAACTCATGCATAAAGACATTTCTTTTATTTAGCCCTGAAGAGTGAAGATTCTTCAGTTTGTTGGTCCTACTAATCTGTCAGGCTCATGTCCAGTTTTCATATAACACAGAAAACACCTACACATAACTTTTGACTTTTCAGCTGACGAAATAAAAATTAAATCTGCATCAGCAAATTAGTTTTAAATGTTTCTTTAAAGAAAAAAATGGGAATAACAAAATCAACATTTATGAAATTAACAGTAGAGGGCACTATCACATTGAAATATTTCTGACAGGTATTTAAAATAAAGCTACAATTACAGTTATTTTACTTCCTTTGTGGTATGGAGTTGGTTTATTCAGTAATTTTAAGTAACACTATTTGATACACTATATTATATAACTTCTAGATTAACTTTCAGAGATTTTCTATAACCTTTGGTCCTGTAGAATAGCAATATATTAATTCAATGCTGAAAAAATTCCATATTATAGTCACCATCAATAACTTGTTAATGAATATCTTTAACAAAATCCAGTAACAATTTTGAATTTGAACATATCCATTTAAAATAATTTTACTTACATATCCCAGCTGGAGGCTGCACGCAGTTGCTGTATCAATATAGGAAACTAGAGTTTAAAGCAGACAGATAAATATTAGTGAATTTCAGTGATCTGATAGTTCCAAATGATAAACAAAAAAATCTAAATATCAGTAATTTCATAAAAATGTATTTGGATAACATTTGTGAAGAGTATTGTCACAGACAAACATGATAGATGTTGTGCAAACACTGACTAAAGAGATAAAGATAAAAAACGAAAAAGAGCTAAGGAGAAAAAGGAAGGAAAATTCAATTCTTTCTATATTTTTGCCTTAAACTAAACTGCTAAACATATACCAGCATTAAAAAAAAACAAAAACAACATTTTTTCATTCTGAATAAGAGTATGCAGCAGAAGAGAGTCTGATACTTTCACCTACAAACACAGAGATCATCATATTGTATTACAAAACAAATATTTAATGAATTAATTTTGTGAAACTGGATAAAAATAGTTGGCAAATACAACAATAATCAATGTTAACACATATAATCAGCCACAAAAGAACCAAACTCATAGTGACTAATTCATTTCTAAAATATTCTGTTAATTGGCAATTCAGTTACTCGATTAATGTTTCCCCCCACCAAATTCTCCACTGATAATGGAATACACCTTCCAGCAATTCTTCTTCCTGCTTTCACCAGAATGCTATGGTACATGACCTACCACTGCTTCCAACCTAAATGCTCTTCATTGAATTTTTCTGGCAGTGCAATTTTGTCTTTAATATCTCTATATCCAACCATGACAGGTCAGTTTATGACTTAAGTGCTTTAGTATAACTGTAGGAGAGTGAAATAGTTTACTTTTAATTCAGTAAAATGAAAAGTGCTCATCTCAGGATAGCCTCTGTGATGCCTTTACATAATGAGGAAAAAAACCCTATTTCTCTTCTGCACATGCAAGAATTTTGAGAAATGAATTAAACCACTACAGAGGTTACCAGTTAAATTGTTTGGTAAAAAAAGTTTCTTGAAAGGTGAAGCCAACAATTAGGTATTACCTAAAACAGAGTCTTCAGAGACTCTGCTTACTGTAAGAACTGCTTAGTGAAAGTTTTAGTGCATTTTCTTAAGAAAGTTCTTCTTGATATTCCTCATAGACACATGGCCAAATAGAAGACATTTAACAATTCATACATGAACTTTTTTCAATATTCTTTGTCCTTTAATGATTTGCAAAGACTAATATTTTGTCATATGCTATTTCACACTCTCCAACGAGGTTAGTTTTTACCCAAACATTTTCACTAATACAACAAAACCATATGTAAATGTATCTGAAATGTAAGACAAAGAATTAGTTTTCTTCAGCATTTTTAAAACACCTGACATGGAATTTAGTAATTTTTTTGACACGTTTTTGTCAGTACATCAATGATTTCTTCAAGTATAACTAAAAGCAGCTGATTTTTCCTACAACAGCAAGTATGCAAACCATGTTGATTCTTTGTAAGCTTTATTATTTACCAGCTGAGAGCTCATTAGTCTGCTTGCAATCTCCTTGTGGACAGCCACAGTACACAGATAGTACAGTAAGTTCAGTTTAGAACGTGCTGCTCCTGTGCTCTTCTCGGTGGAATCAAGCAGTGAGCACACTCTTTTCAAGAAGTTATTCCAGTCCACATCATTCATAGATGATAACTTCTCAGCTAACCATAGGAAGCAAACAAATAGTTAAAGTTAATGGATCTTTGATGTTTCTTTAACATTCTAGAAAGTAACATCAGCAAGAATAAGTCAGGTCCAAAGTTTGAATCTAATTATAATTTTGGTACTTAAAATATTAAAGAATCATGTTATAATTCATGTCTGAAGATTATAGAAATTAAAAGGGAGCAAGAAGAGAAGCAAATAATAAAAACAGAGCAATGAAAGCTTCAAAGCATTTTTGAAAGTGCAACCCTGCTAAGTCCTTGGACTTCTTTTAAGGGAATATTATATTTAGGAAAGGTAGTAGTTGTCCTTTGTCATTACTAATTCTTAATAAGTAAGTGCACTTTCAGTAGAGTAAACTTGAGGAAAAAAAATTACAAAAGTCAGTGAAATCTCCTCAGAATCAATAAACTGAAAATGTGTATTGTTACTCATATAGGCAGGCACCCACTGAGTTAAACTTCAGTAGTATCAAAACACAGATGACTTCAGAAGGAACACAAAGTAATCAAGCCACTAGGGCAATTAACGTAAATCACTGACCAGTGTACATGAATTGAGATTTTTCACAGACTTCCTTATCAGTCTCAGCAGTTAATTTCAATCTAGCAGCCATACATTCCCTTAGTTCTGGTTAGTTATTTATTAATAACGTATCTGTCATCCTGATATGCTCCACTATAGGATATTTAAAAGCATGTTTTCTGTATTTTATGTTAATTTTACACTTAAGTAACAATACCTACTAATACAGGTGATTATAATATACATTAGCAAAGGTGAAAAGAGGTGTGGATTTCATGTATTTATCTTAATTTTTCCATATTATCTTTAATCATTACTGATGAGCAGCATCAAATTCATTATCTTCAAAAACAATCAGAAAGTTGTCCAGAAAAAAGCTGGACAACTCAGAAGGCATTACAATAACAAAAAAACACTGTCCCATACTAAAAAAATACTGATAACAATAATTAAACTTATCAGAACATCAGTGCAATAACTACTGAAATGCAATATGAAACATAATGCTTCCCTTAAGCACTTGTAATGGATCATTTTTGGATGAAACAAATAAAAAATATTTTCTGTTACTACAGTCTTGATTGGGAGACTGAGTGACATTAAATTCTTTTCTGACTATAAAATTTCTTCATCAAATTAACTCTCCAGAATATATATTTTTTAGAAAGAAAAATGAACTCTTATGCCTAGAAAGAGGTGCTATGTGAATTCCAGAAGGACTACATGTCTGGTTGGTATCTGTCTTCAAGCACAGTGAAGTGTGTAATACTTCCTTAAATAGACTAGAGTAAATTTTCCAGGAGAAGAAATTACTACACTCGTGACACTGAGCAGACTTTAGTTTTCAGAAATAACAGTACTCTTTTGAGACATAAAAACTAACAACAAAAAAAAAAAACAACCCCAAAACAACACCATCTTTTGAGACATGACTGCCGTAACAATTCATTATTAAAGGTGGGATTGGCAAAGCTGCCTAGTATTACAGCTGATCAACCCTACACATTTTAAGATCCTCTTTCCATTTGCTTCCCTGCCTTTTTAAAATTTTAAAATATTTAGTTGAATATATCAGTTCAAATACCTCCATTGGAAAAAATCCACTGTTTTGCCCACACTAAAACTGTGAGGACTCACTGTAAAAGTTTTTGAGCACAAGCTTGTAACTGAAGAAGGCAGAAGAGAAAGGAATGTCATGTAACTCAGTAACTTGACAAGGCTACTCAAAATTGGTCTAGCTAAAAACATTACAGAAACTGTTTCAGAAAAATTATGAGTTCCAAAACTGTGACAGCTTATGATCTACAGGTCTCAAGATAGTGAGTTACAGCAACACATGCAGAACTTGCTAACAGCTTCAGCAGATCCATACCTGAATGGGCTGGCATATGTAAAGTTTTTGAGTCAAAGCCAACTGATACTTGCTTTATGATCTGGAAAAATAAAAAAACACATTACAACTAGTTTTAATACATTTCCGGAAAATCTCTAAGCAGTTGAATGTGAGAATACAAAGATGCAAAATTTGTACAGGATGGGTGTACATACTACTTCTCATTACTGAGGAATTTTCCATTGTTTTCTGGTATTTATTCCTTCCAAGTAAACACTGGAGATTTAACTCTACGTTTTTAACATAATTATATTGTTAGTGTTTCCATTTAAGTGATTATTAAAATAGGATTACAAAATGATTGGATTTTTCAGTTTACATTTTTATCTTGCAGAAAAATACTTGCATTTGGGTTTCAAAAGCTACAGAAAGGAACTATGCAGGTGACAGCTCATTAAATGTTTTAGCAATTCATTTTCATACAGCAAATACATATATACACTAGATCATTCTAGAATATAAAAAGTCTTATTATCAACAAGTAATTTTTCATAAGGTATGGGGATTTTTTCCCCCTCCTGAAACATTATTTTCTGGTACATCATGAAATCGGATGACTGCTCAGTGACTGAGGATTTGAGTGTGATTTTCAGTAAATAAAGCATACAGAAAAGGTAACTGTGTAGTGGAATTTAGCCCTTGACTGATGAAGTCTGAGTGTAACCAGAGAGCTATTTTCTAAAAAAGGTCTTCAGCTCCACAGATCTGCAGAATACAGGGAAATTTTACAATGTAAGCTGACATTTCAACTTTTCAGATTCTGCCAGCATCTAGTAAATCCTTTTTCATGAGATTAAATTGCAAGCTCTTCAGCTTTACTAGGTGTCAGTATCATCCTTTAGTCTGAAGTGCAGACTAAAGAGTTACTGCCAAGCAGGCAATGACTCCTATTACATGTCCCTGGAACTTAGTGGGCTATTTTGCATTAATTTTGAGTCTGGCATTGCATGGTAAGGAGATTAGTCTCCATGTGCACATCAGTATGTACACTTACCCCTAATCTCCTCTCTTATACTTGTAGTAAGAAGAAAAGCTGTGAAGGACTAAGGCTTTGTGTCGTAGCCCTGAGATAGAACTGAGAATTTAACAGTGGTAGCATTCAAACTTTGAAATTCTCCACTGGCAACAATGTCCCTCCCTCCAAACATATTAAAACATTATTATTTGGTAGTTACACTATCTGGTTGTATAAGACCTTTAATTTTTGAAAGTGTTAGGAAATCCATTAAAACAAACCAAAAGAATTGTTAATACTAGAGCAACACAGAAACTAAAAGCTGTAAGACATTCTTAATGAGCTTAGATGCTCACTTGCAATCAAAAATGTTTCATTCTCTGCATCTGTCACTTACTGAGTAAAGCTGCTAAAACAGCTGCATTTTTTTCTAGCACAGAAACAAAGGGAAGACTAAAGGGGCTCTTGCCTATTATTCCTTCTACCAATAATGCCCATAAATGCACATTACACTGTCACTGCAGTGCAGAGCTCTGATTCATTTTTGGTTTGCTCTTTGCTGTCAAGCGTCAGTGCCTGCTCAAGAGACTCATTACAAACTGTTATCACATTACAATACATATGGCAGAAAGAGGATGGACATTTCCTATAATGAACTTCAGGTGTTCTTCTGGAGAGAAAATAAGTTCAAAAACATTATCAAATCTGAAGTTTAAATAGTAATAGAAGTTTTTCTGCAAAGGTCTAACTTTAATCTAGAAGGCTTCATAGATGGCCTTGTTTTGAGTATACCAAACCCCAGTTTTGTGCTCATTTAAGTAACAGATATCAAAGCAAGTTATCAGAAAACAAATCTACAAAAGCACTGAACACAGTATTTAGTAGCTTCTGTTTCTTGAAAGACATTATTTAATATTATTATTCAATCTCAAAATAACTCATTCCTCCAAATTAGCAACACAATAGAATTATACAGACTGCCAAAAAAAATTGCATGAGAGCTTGCCAGATGACTGGGTGGAAATGCTTTAAAATGAGAACTATAAAATACAGGAAAGGAGTTTCACCCTGATTAAAAATTTATCTGCAAAAATAGCCTCAGCCACAAGTTCCTGAATCTTATATTTTATTTTGCTATACCTTTGGATTGTCAATGATTGGTGTTATGATAAGATCAGATTCAGTGTAAATGAGCTCTCTCAGTGCTGACTCCACATCCTGCTGACTTGAGCACGTATTTTCAGCCTAGAGCAAGAACAAAGATTTTTTTTAAAAAAAACTTTTTTGCACCAAAAAAAAGTTAGTTCATGTTTATTCCCAAAGTGATTCATTTCAACATTATACCATGATGTTTGGCCATGCAAACAACATATTCTAACTTACTTTTCATTTATGTAATAGTAGATAGGACCAACTAAAAATCATAAGAGAAACACATTGGAAGAAAAAGCAATGGGTCCAAAATGTAGACTGATAAGAAAGAAGGTAACATTTTCCTGTTTTATGCACTGGGGCAAAAAAGGAGACTATGCATCTCTTAACTCATACATCTGGAGTTCTGCAAATCTATTTTTCAAATAACTTGCACACTGTAGGAACTGATTCCCTGTTAGCTATGGATGGAAAAGAAACCTGACTTTGCCACAGACTCGAGGCTAAAATTCTAACTATAGAGATACCATCATCCCTTAATATAAATTTTGTACTCACCTCTTTCAAGCATGAACCTCTTTGTGGAAAATTTTTGATTGGGGCAGTAGTAGCATCACTTACTTCTACTGCAGTGCTAGTTCTAGGTGTGGGGCGAGAACTTAAACAAAAAAAAGAAAAAAAATAATAATAAACCAATAAAGACTACAGATTAAGTTTTGCTGCAGTACTTTTCTGCCATACAGCAAACTTTCAAAGCTGATGAACATAAATGAGGCTATGCCTGAGCCAACTGGATATGAATTTTCAGTCTTTGAATGTGTTCTGACAAGGTTAGGATTTCTTTACCAGTTAAAAATGGAAGGGTGGTATTTTGTAGTTGTTATTGATGTTAAATGGATCTAATTTGATTATTTTCTCAGCAATAATGACTCTCAAAACTGAATGCTAAAACGTTATTACCTGAATTCCTAATAACAAACAAGCTACAGAGAAAATTAATGTGAGAAAAAATTGAAATTTATTTTATGTTATTCTCTTCTGACTGCTAACTCCTGGCTAAGACTGCCTAAATTTCATGTATGATTGTGAACTAGGTTTACCTTTTATTTTTTCTTTTTAAAAATCCTGTCTGCAAATTAGAAAATGAAGAAAGGAAAGACCAGAATACTGCAAAGTTGCAATTTTCATAAAGCTGCTACTGAACTTGGGGTTTACATTATATATAATGCAAAGCATTTAAAATGCACTTTAGAATTATTAAAATTGGCAGGCCAGGAAACTAGTAAAATCATCAACTTCAAATGAATGTGTTTTCTTCATCAGCAGAAAATAATAGACACATTTAGTTACAAATCAGCTTTATTTATTACAAAAAGCAACCAAATTAAAAATAAAAACACCAAACAAAGTTAAAAATACTCATGAAAATCAGTGACCAAATGACTAATATAATTGTTTTAACCTTCCATCTATTTTCAAGAGAAACTTGGGCACAATGAAGGAATGCCAAAATACCACCTACATAAACCTACATAAAATGTCCTAATTCTTTCAGCAAAAAAAGTATATCAGGATGTGCCTGGAAGTTTAGGCAGTCTTAGTTCCTAAACAAAAAACCCTATGATTTCTAGCTAGGAGGTTGAATAATTATTCTACGTTCCCACATCCTTCAAAATATGTAGATTTGATAAATATACTTTTTTTCAATAATGCAACTGATTTGCTTTCATATATTTCAAGTTTTATATTTAAACTAATGTGCTTATCACAAATAAAGTATGTTGTTAAAAAACATGATTTGGATTACATGTTGTTATACTGTTTTTGATGTCATTGTAGCCTTTCCTTTCAGCAGATTGCTAAAGCAAATGCTATTTGAAATTGCTGTGATGACAGAATTTATAAATGAGATGAGAATTAACATTATTAAAACCAACTGAAATAACCCGTGTAAGCACTATCATATACAAAACCCCTATTTCAGGTTATGCAAGAAGCTTGAAAGAGTATTTTCAAACTGGAATATTTCTTCTTGATGACAATAAGAAAAGTATCTATTTCACTAGACAATCTTCTTGGCTTGAAAACTAGTACAAAGTTCCAGAATCAAGCCTCAACTAAAATCACTGTTAAACCAATCACTATTTTCTTTTCTTTTTTTTTTAATACCCATGCAGTATTTAATAGGTTGTTACCAACAGCTTGGAAGAAAAGCTGCAGGTAGAATTTATTAGCATATCTGATGTTGAATCCTTATTCTTGCATATTCAAAGCAACGATACTAAAGCCTATTCTCATATATGAAGTAAGAAGGAAAGAAAGATCTAAGTAAATTCTTCTGTTTAGACTGACAGCTAAGAAATCAAAAGTTTACTCCCAAAAACAGTGTAATAAAGCCAGATAATCTTTAATTACACAGACTGCTTTTGCAGCTCTTCTAATATTTTAATATTAATTAAAGCGGTAATAGAGAATTCAAAAGGAGATACACACAGTGTTACAGGTAGAATAATAAAATGTCTGAAGAGATAGTGGGGAAAAAACAGCACCAAAAATACAGGATTTTGGTTTTTAGAATTTATAAATTTACAATTTCAAGGGGGTTTCTAATTGTTCTTTAAGTTTTCATACCTGAGAAGAAATATGGATTCATTTGATTCACCATCAACTGCACTTTTGGGGCGTAATTCAGCCTGAGTTTCTACTGAAAAGAGAACATCAACTTGCAGTCAGAGATTAAAATCAAATAAAACATAGGGACGTTGGTAGGATTGATAAAGATGAGTAAAAAACAACATAATGAACAATATTACCTATGTTGAGAGAACTGTTTGGTAGTTTAGGATCTGCTCTTGAGGATGACAGGTTGTCTAGACTTTTATGAGTATCCATTGGCTCTTTGGTACTCCAAGACACTGATGACTCTGTGTCCTCTTTGCTGCTTAATAGAAAATAGTAATTACAGATTTAAAAAAAGAGGGATTATATAGGGGTTTTTTTGCAATTGTTAGAATAAAATTTAGCTGTCATTCTCTGAAACATACTAATTTAATATGTTGCATATACTTTTTATAGCAGTATTGGCAATGATGACAAACAAGTTTACGGCAAATGAGCAGGAGAATATTAAAAATTCTGTCCCACTAGAACTTACATGGAAGACAGTAGAAAAGTTAAGCTATGACCCCATAATAAAAGAGCTGTAAAGAAATACTAAAAGCATTATGGATCATTCAATCTTCACAGGAAAAAGTCATAACAAACCTACCTCTAACAAAGTCGGCAGCCTAGATTGAAACTACTTTTTTGGTAGGTTGCTTAGATTTCTTGTTTTGTGGGCTTTTCTAAGATCTGGAGGTTTTTTTGGTTTATTTTTGTTGTGTAATGATTTACATGTCACACTTAATTGCAAGTTTATTGACTGTGGTTAAATGAGTTTTTTTTTAAGCCTGCCCCTCTATTATTCAAAAGGACCTGAGCTACGTAAGTTTCCTGAAGGCTCTCCAGGATATCAAATATTAATCAAATCCACATTGTGAAAAAAATAGATACACAGGCCTTACAGTTGGAAAAGAAAAAGTACTGAACTTCTTTAGCATGTAAGGCCAATGTTCTACATTTGTCATAACTGTCCATTAGTGCATATATCAGCAGATATGTCAGAGGCACTAGAAAACCCTCAAGAGCAAGGTCAAATAGCCAAATATTTCATAGGAGATTAAGATTCTTCTGATTCTCTGAAAATTCCTCAAAAGTGAACACTGAGATGGAGGTCTTGCCAAAAACATGAATAAATTCTTACTTTGTGGTATAAACTGTAAATATTAACTTCTTCTATGTCTTGCAGGTAAAAGCAGTAATAAAATTAAAAGATAAAGAACTGTATCTCAAACTAGAATAAATGATAATTACAAAAACATTGCAGCACTGGTATCAGAAATAGGTATTAAACAACATGAGAGAAAATTTTAAAGGAGATAAAACACAAAAACATTCAACATTCTAAAACAAAACTATTTTCACAGTAGTTCACTAGACTAGAACATGAACAGTTCATTAGACTAGAACATATCTTTCAAATATTTAGAACAACGTAACTTAAAAGTCAACGCTAAATATCCTAGTTCAAAATTAAAAACAAATAAACCAGCAAGGTAACCGGAGTTTTGAAGAAGCTGAATTTTTTAATATGTAGAAACCATTTGCACAAAAGGTTTGGGTATTTCTGCATATATATATAGCAGTGTAGAGTATTCCAAATCTAGAAAAAAACCCAACTATTAGATTAACGCTTTATGTCATAAGCAAAGAATATGGGTCAGCTGCATCTGCAAGATTATAAAGCTCAACCACAGCTCTAAGATGCTGTACTGATAGGCTTTGTGACGCTCTAAGCCTAATGCACAAAACCAACCAACCAAACAAAAATCACTAGAGATAAAACTGACCCATTCCACTAAAGCTTCCAAAACGAAAATTGCAAGTCAAACAACAATGTTATATAATATATAAACAAATAAGTAAAATTGACCGCAGTTAGTTCAGAAGTGTATTTTAACACATTCTGTAGCCACAAGGAAGGAGTCTGTTGAAAGTGAATGGATGATGTAACATACTAATAGGACAATACCATTCCTAAATATCCAAACCTGTCAATTGAATAGTGTAAAACTCCAGTCATTAATAAATGAAAATTCTAAGTAAAATTTCAAAAATTATAAAATTTACAAACAAACACAATAAAATACTTTTTTTATCTTTGCTTGTATTTATTACAAAAGAAGTCTTTCACAAACATATGGTACCTTGAGCTTGTGCCCTGTCTGTCTGCAGAACCACCACCACAATGGCTAAGGGATCCTTTCCAGAACGGATGCTGCAATAGGTCTGTCCAATTCAGCCTTTTGGAAAGCAACAAACAAACTGAAAAAGCAGTGGCAAAGTACAGCTCCACAGGCCATACCAGACTAAGATTTTAACCCAGTGACACTACAGAGCAATTAATCCTGTTGTTTGCTTTTATTTGGACAACAAAGCTTTCTTGCGGGACGAACTTTTTACCTCGAATCAGAATGGATAATTCACACAAGAGAGGTATGAGAATAAAAATGAAGGAAACTGTATAGTCAGTCCCTCACGTAAATTATCTGAACTACTCTGTAAATTACAGTCCTAAATTATTTAACAATGTAACTGTAACACCTATAAATCAAAGTCTGATAAAATACATGTGCCCATTGCTCTGGAAAAGCAAAGCCATCCAATTCTAAATTGCCTATCATTCTGTTTCAGTTATCTATTTAGCCCCAGTTATAAAAATACAAAGACACACTTAATGAATACATTAATTCTGTATATATTCATATAACAAAAAGCACAGTTCATTCTTCTATATGAGGGATTAAAGTTTTTTGCATTCTTTTTCACCTACAAAATACTATACATATAGTATCATAGGAATTTTTTTCTCCAGAGGTGACTACATAAACAACTGCCATGGATTAGACAGTTTACCTTTTCTGAGGATCCTTTTGAAGTAACCCATCAAGCAAACTGAGGAACTCAGCAGAAGGTTTGTGAAAAGCAGAACCTGTAAACGGAAGCACTCGTGAAGATCAGCAACAGGCAGCAAAACTGTCACCACATGTAGACCAAACAATTAACTACAGATCATGCTAAAAATGTTCTTAATAGCAATCTCATCTGAAAAAAATTTAAACGTATAAAGAATTTCAAATATACACTCCTTGTATTTCAAAGGATCCTCAAAAAAACCCCGAAAACAAACAAACCAAAACCAAAACAAACAAAAACACCAATTATTGGTCATTAAGCTAGTTAAAATTGTAACTTAAAAAAAAAGCACCCTCCAATTATCATGTAGCCATTAGAAAGAAATCAAGTGGAGTTAAGATCTGCTTAAACTGAAATTAAGTTTCCTCCAACAATAATAATTTTAAGAGGACCCGCATTGCACCCCATTATACAAAAGAGCTTTCCAAAATTCTTATTTTACTGAGAAAAGACTCTACTTCTGACAGCGCAAAACTGAGAAAGGCACTTTACCCACTTTGAAAAAAAAAATCTTTCCCAGAATTGAAAAAAATAACAACAGTTTTAATTCTGCAGGTTACCATTTTCAAGTACCTTACTACGAACTGAAAAGAGCCACTAATATTTAAGGGTCTCTGTGAATAACATTGATGACCAGAATGACCAAGATCAAAAATTCCATCCCAGTAGGTATATTTTGTGTTAACAATTAAAGTAAATTATATGTCTGTCTATCAAAGGAAAAACAAAAATTCATCTTTAACAAGGAAAAAGATCTTACAAAAGGAAGGCACTGCTAACATTCACTTCACACAAGTAACTGATTACTGCAAACAGCCTCAGAAGAAATTGTGCAAAAAAACCTAGTACTTTGTAATTCTTACTCTGATTTGATTCATTAAAGAATAACAGAACCTCACCCTCTGGTTTAGGTGGCAATGGATCTTCACATAAAATCTTTTCAATTAATTCAGAAATGTTTTCTGAGAAGAATGGTGGTTTTCCTACAAACAAAGACAAATGTATTTCACAGGTTAGGCAAACTTCAAAATGACTGTCAGGTGAATGATATATCATAAGCTCATGAAGACAGTTTCATGGAGATAACCGTGATAGCCCTGCATGAATCAGCAATGATAAAATAGGAAGAGGTCTAGGCAGAAATCTCAGTATCTTTGTTACTGAGCTGATCCAACAGATAAGCATATTGCTTAAGATTTAAGAAGGTTGCAGTGCAATTCTCTTTTGTGATGAAGCTTTCCTTTCAGCTGCACCAACTGGGCACTTTATCTGCAGGAAACCTATTTGCTCTAGTTTTATAATAGTGAAACAGTTTTCTCTTTCAAAGCTTGTAATAATGCACCCAGAGTTCAATCCTGAGGAGATTAAAAAAATTATACTATCAGAATTCGAGGGCTGCTATAATTTTAAATCATAGCATTTAAACCATACACATTGGTTAGTGTCATTGTATTTAGATCACAGTCAGCAGGACAACTTAACAGTATTACTTTACTTGATTATTTGATAAAGAACTTTAAGCACAGTTAGTACATTCTTCAAGAAATCTTTAAAACCGGTGTAAAGTTTTTCTATGTCTTAACTTCCCTAGAGAGTTAACAAGAATTTCCTCTGAGATCATGACCTATGTTTCCATTATCACAGATAGTAGGTAGATACATAAACTTACAACCTGAGAACATTTCATAAAGTAAACATCCCAAGGACCACAGATCACTGGCTTTGCAGAAGTCATCTCCCTTTATTGCTTCTGGAGCTGTGTATAATGGAGAGCCTACAAAATACAGTATGTGTAATGCACTTTGATTATTCATTCAGCATTTCTCCTGTTCAGTACTTTAAACTTTGTCTCCAGACTTCAGTGAGTTAGAGATTATCTTCACTTGGTATAAGAAAACTGAAATACCAAATGTAAGTAGTTTCAAAGCAACTTCTTTCCTATACTTTAACTGGATTATGTAGGATTATAGATGCTATTTTGTTGCTCATTTCACTTCTATTAACCAAGCTGTCTTGTGCTACACTTTTCAAACCCAGTGATTATTGTAAAGAATGTTGTGATATGCTGTAAAGCTTCCAGGACCAAGCAAATTGAGCAGAATAGTAAACCAACATCATTCGCATACAAGCAAGAGAAATCATTATGTTACATCAGGTTTGGGACATTTTTAAAAGCCATCTAAAGACATAAACCTTCGTGAACTTAGACGGTTTTGTTACAAAAAACAAGGCAGCTAGCCAACTGATCTAAATAGTTATAGCTATTTTCACCCTGAAACACTTTGAAAACATCACAAATGATAACATCTTATTCACAAATCTCTTTTGTAATGAAACAGAAAAAAATACATAGTTTTTATTTCTACACTTCTCAAAAATCTCTAAAAAATTACACAAGCTCAGTAGAAGTGTCCATTCCATAGTCTTTAAAAAGTTTATTTTGGATTCTTTTGTTCTTGGGTTTTATTTTTTTAAGTCACAAAAGGTCATTACCATACGTATCAAAACAGTTGTTCTAAAAAGCAACAGGAAAGAGATTAGATTTGTATTTCTTCCTGAACAAAGTTCTGGTCTTGGTCTTACTAGTCCCAGTGTGGACTCTCAGAAGGAGGTAGCAAAGTATTTAGAGAGCTTTCTCTGTTCTCATAAAACATCAAGAATTCTGTTGTTTCCAATAACAGTACCTGATACACCACATCAATATCTTGGAAAGAGAGGTCTGTGAGATGCTCCAAGTAAGGACTAATATATGATTCAGTAGATTAAAAATAAGTTTCTGATTTTTTTCTTATTCAATGAAAAAATAACATAGTATTTGCAATCTACTGCATTTGCATGGATCTGCCTACTGAAACTGAAGCACATTAACTGCCTCATACTTTGAAATTAAATTATCATTCTTAAAGGTAGCCAAACAGTTGACCTCAAACTACAAATCACTTGTACCATTTGCATCAAAAAGGACAATGGAAGTACAGCAGTGCACTCTCCAAGGAAAAATGCAATAGTTCTGTGTAAACATTTAATACTAACTTAATGGAATTGAGTCCCAGACCTTACAGAGAGCATCTGCAGCAAAGGCTTTTTAAAACTCCATAAATAATTCCATAGCTCAAATTTTCCTGAGGCAAAACAGGATTAATCCTAAATCATTTTTCTTTGTCATACTTTCAGTATCAGTTATTTCTTCACTCTCCAATTACTACTTTATAACAGGAGCACAAAAAATAGTAAATACGTGATTCTGATACTTCCTTTGAACTTTTTTTTTTTAATACACTGTCTTATATCAACTAAACACCACAAATAAAATTTCTTTAGTAAAGGAAGCCACTTCCAGTTTGAACTCTGAACTTCCAAAGCTTAAGTGATTGTGTGTAATTTTCATCAAATAGCAAATTAAAATTTAGCCTCCTTAGCGAATCCAAACCAAGAATTAATATTTTGAATTAACTAGTTACATTGAAACACTTCAGATCTCATTCATATACTCAGTTTGGAGTTTGTTATTTTGGAGTTCGGGAGTTTTTTTAATTCTTGAAATTTTGCTCCCTTCTTTTTCCCTACAAAGAAAAAAATCAAGAGCAGTTTATAAAAGAACAAAAATATGTTCAAGATAAAAAGATTATATAATAAACTGTAGTGTAGTTATTTCATGTCAAGGTTTAAAAAACGATTTAAAATTAATCATCTCCAGGTATGCTGTGTTGGAAGTTTGTTCTAAAAGTGTGATACAGTCTATAATCACCTACATATGAGCTTCAATCCAAAAGAAAACCAGAAGTCAGGAATTGTTAATATGTCATACATTTTACGACAGACAGAATCATATTATTTCCCAGCTCTTAGTTAAACTGTTTTTATGAAACAGAGAATTATTACCATACACTTGTAAATAGTTTCTTTTCTTTCTACTCACTCGCAGGTGTTGTTCCATCCGTAAGTTACAATCTCTCTGAACAATCTTACTTAAGAGCTAAGTTTTGGGTTTGACCTTATTTAAAAAATTCCCATAATGCAGGAGATGTTAAAACCCCTTACAGAAAATACACTGAACATGCTTTCCCATTGCAAAGACACCGGGAAACACATTAATCTTCACAAAAGGTGACACTACAGAATTAATTATTCTGTTTTATCAGGGCGATCCTGCCCCTCTACTCAGCCCTAGTGAGGCCACATCTGGAATGCTGTGCCCAGTTCTGGTCTCCTCAGTACAAGAGAGACATGGAGCTCCCGGTGCGAGTCCAGTGGAGGGCTACAAAAACAACTGGGGGAATGGAGCATCTCTCTTATGAGGAAAGTCTGAGGGAGCTGGGCCTGTTCAGCCACTGGAGAGATGACTGACTAAAGGCGGGGAGCCAAGAGGATGGAGCCAGGCTCTTGTCAGTGGTGCCAAGCAATAGGACAAGAGGCAACAGGTAGAAACTGATGCACAGGAAGTTCCACCTGAATATGAGGAAGAACTTCCTTATGTGCAGGTGACTGAGCACTGGAACAGTCTGCCCAGAGAGGTTGGGAGTCTCCCTCACTGGAGATGTTTAAGAACCATCTGGATGCAATCCTCTGCCATGTGCTCTAGGATGACATTGCTTGAGAAGGAAGGTTGGATCAGATGACCCATTACAGTTCCTCTTCCAACCTTATCTTTCTGTGACTCTGTGATTCTCCAGAAACTTAGAAAGCCCCCCAAAAATGCTAAACAACTATTTTATTTCAAGGTCTTCTCTCCAAACTACTTCAAACTACTCCAAACTACTTCCAACTTTCATTTTGCCTCTTTGGTAAAGGTTAATTTTGGCCAGTAAAAATATTGTACCTTTAAATCTGTTTTTCAAGTATCCTTGCGGAGTACTTTCACTAACATCTTCACCTTCTTCATTTCCAATTAAAGCAAAAAATTCTTCCGAGTTTTCACCATCCACTTTAGCCAAGCAAAAACTACTGAATTTCAAAGTGCCAGACCCTTCCAGCAGAATCTAGAAGAATAAACAAAATCCAACACACTAATATGATGCACTAAAACTGATGATTCTGAAATTTCCAACACAAAGCATAAAATAATTTATTTTAAAAAAACACAATCTGAAACCATTTAAGCACATAGAAATTATCACCATAATCAAAAACACTGAGAAGTTTTTTTAAGTACCGTCAATACTGACTTTTTACTTACAACCAAAAGTATCACAATAGAACTCTTAAGAGTTTCAATGTGCACTTTTGTTTACTCATTATTAAATATAAATAAACAATGATGTTACTCGAGAAAAGAAAGTAAAAGTAGAGTAAAACTGTATAAGAAGATAAAAGTAGAGTGAAATCAAACAAGGCTTCCTTTGAGGAAAAAAAAGTGACTTTTTCTAATTTTATTTGGCAGAAAATCCCACAGATTTTGTCCATTGATGATGAGAGTTTTCTCTGGGCAGCCACTACTTGTTCTTATAATTAAAAACTTCATAATCCCAAAAACTTAGTTTGGAGAAATAGCCCATTCAGTCAGAAGCAGGGAGTGGGGCACAGAAGCAACCTTAATTAGCACTCTACTTGCTGTTCAAAGGAGTCCTTTACAGCAACATTCTTCTTTGGATTACTACAAAATCATCTCCATTATGCTTTATTCATATTTTTTTTTATTTCTTTTGGACCCACAAATGACATGAACTGAGTAGAACTGTGGAAGAACTCACAGAAGAAGGGCAACTTGATCACTAATAGATCAAGATCAAAAACAATTATTGTTAAGGAAGATTTTTTGATTATAGTCATATTCCAGGGACTACATGAATTAAACACGGACTTTGGAAACCTCTGCATAAATTACACACACAGACACAAAATGAGAAAGTACATAGAGATTTTTATTTTTATGCAAGAATAAGATGATAATTTACATGGTATCTGGAAACAATAGAGGTTATTAACAAAGAAAGTTTAATTAACTTTACTCCCCCATTAGCACTTTCTATGACTGCAAAATATTCTGCAGCATGATAGAGTAATAATGAATCTATTCTATGTCTAATGACAGAGAACTAAAATCCTTCATTAATTAAACCAGTACACCAAATCAAAAAGAACCTATCACATTGTATCAGATACACAATAGGGAAAGAATCAATTAGATCATAAAATATTTAAGCTATAGACTTGTCTCTTATTGTCTTCACATATATTATAAAGCTCAACTGGCCTCCACTCTGAGATAAACCTCTTCCAAACAACAGAACACAAGTAATAAAATAAATGCTGATGGCATGCAAAGTAACATGCAGTGTTCCCTACAGATAACACTCTTCCTTACCTTTCCAGGCGTCAGCTCACAAAAGATAATTCCAAGCTTATGAATATGGTATAAACCAGTAACCAACTCAACACCAAATTCTCTCACTACATCTTCTGGTAGATGTTCATCTTGAGCAATGACAGACTCTAGAGAACCACCTGAAATACATTTACACATAGTAACTGCATATAAAGAAGATGTCATATAAGTTATTCCAAAGGACATTACATAAGCTTCTTCAAAAGATGTCAATCAAAAGCCATTATCAGTAGATATTTAAAATATTTTTTTATATTATCTACCAGTTATAAAATCTAAGACGTACAGAAAAAAATCTGTTTTCAACACTGTGACAAATATCTTAATTTTGAATGAAATGAAATTGAGTGCACAGCTTCAAAATTACTTGAATTGATTTGTTTAACAAAGGAATCCGAAGTGGAAAAAAGAAATTCAGGAACTGTGTCATTTCACAATGTAATTTGTTTACATGTAAACCAAATGCATTTATTTAAATTCCTTAACCAGACTCCTGCTGCCTAAGTTAAAAGAATAAATAATACCAAGAGCAGGTTATCAACCTCTGTGAACAATTGCTAAAGATAATGGCAGGCAATTTTCCACTGAATTCAGAGACAACAGAAATAGCGAAACTGTGTTACAGTTTGAGGTCCCAAGGTCAACAACATCCAACAGATAACTTATTTTGTTTCTTCTTCACATACAGTGTTTCTACACAGTGAGTTCTTCTCTTGACTCATGTGCCTCACTTCATTCATTTTAATCCTTTCCCCTATTTTTCTTTTTTTTTTCTTTTTTTTTTTCTTTGCTTTTAGAGAAAAGAATTAAAAAATATCCAGGACTAAAATTTTGCTTTCTAGGTTTCTCACACAAATCCCAGCTGTCTGCCCTATACATCCCTGTAAGAATAAGCAGTGACTGCCCGGAAAAAACTCTCATAGCTCTATGGATTTCTTATCCTATCATGACTTCTCTCTCCTTCCAAAATTACTACTGTGCTTCTCCATTAAGTTCCAACCAGCTCTTCCTTTGTTTTGTGATCAGATTACACTTACAAAACCTTCCAAATAACCCTCACATATACCCCCCTCCATCACCTGTGCTCTTCACTTGTTTTCACAGTTCATGCTTTTCCCCACTGATTGTTCCTGTTTCTTTCAGAGTCCTTGCAAAACTCTTTCTTCTTCCCCATCACCTGCTTCCTCACATTCCATGGATTCTCAGGTATGTCATCAGACTCAGCCAATTCGAGTCATTCCCACCCTAGCTGTTTATAGGACTTCTTCTAATCTAATTTCCCACAAGCTCATTGCTCAGTCTTTCTCTTCCTTCCTGTCCCAGTTTTCTATCCTAATTCCACAAAACATCTCCCCTAAAATCCCTTTTCTCAGCCTCATTTATTTCTTTACTAATCCTGCACCAAATCTGTTCCCCTGAGACCACAGTTTGCATTTCCTAAATTATCTACCAGTTTTCTGGGTTGTCTGTTATTTATATCTTACCCAAATCACGTAGATCAAAACAAAACAAAACACAAATTTAAGTCCCTGAATGAAACAGGGTCTAGGAAACTTACTCATAGAAAAGGATGTTTTATTCCAAATCACAAAGATTCCCCTGAACTTTTTTCCCTTTGATCAGTTATTTTTTTCAAAGAATACAAAGACTAACAGGTCTGTCATTGCAGAATTTTTCAAATTATTCAACACTTCTGAATCTTAAAATTATTTTATTTCCAAGCCTTTTTAGGTGGGTTAGTAAATCAGTCATTCTTTTAAAAAACACACCAATATTACATAGTTATAGTAAAGAATTTTCAAACATGCTTAATAACTGTTTCTTAAAATGTAATTTAGAGGACTCTATATAGAAAAATTCCATAATATGGCCAAATACACAAAGGAAAAAAAAAAAAGTAGAACTGGCAACACAGAAGGATTCTGCATCTGATACCAGAAATTCACTTTGTCAGCTTGAGACAAAAGAGAGAGATCTTGCATATTTCAAAAGCAGCTCTCAATCTAGGCAAAATTAATACGAAATCAATGTCATATTCTATGTATAAGTAAGGTTGCTTCAAGATACTCTCCTTGCAGCAAACTGTAATATTGCAAGAATAAAAGTATGCCAGTCTAATAACTTAAATATGTGCCCCGAAGTTGAACTAAGCAAAGAGATCAAAACCTTCTAATGCGTTATTGACTTCACTTTTAGTCATTGAAAGAATGACTTTTTTCCCAGAACTTGTAGGTTCTCTTCTTCAGGAATTTTTCAAACGGAATTCTGGATAGATAAAAAGGCTGTGTCTAATGAGGACTTTTACTATTAAACAAACTCCAGATGCCAAAAATCTTAACACGCATTACTTGCCTATTGGCTTTCTTTTCTCTCCATGTGGAGTAAAGAACACTATCAGGAATTTAAAATATGCAGTCATTAGAATTACAGAAAGCTTTAAAAGATTCCTTTAATAGATTGATAAGAACCTATCAAAACTCAGTGAATCACTTCATGCAGTTTTGGGTTCTCAGAGCTCCCCAATTAACATTTTAGCATGGCAGTCAAAATACCTGCACTGAATAGGAAGAAAATTTAAATAATTTACTTTAGCTGCTAAATTGCCCTTTGATTAAAAATTAACTTGAAGAACTTTAAGTTCATTTGTACATTATAGCTTGATTTTCTCCTTGCTGTCTTTTAAAAGAGAATGCCAAAGCTGCCAGTACTTAATAAACTTTTCAAGTTATTACTTAACTACCCTTCAACTAACCATAATTTGTTGTTATGTTCCCCTGATTCGCTGTATCTCTTCAGCTCTTAAAAACCAACATTATGCCACATCAACTAACATTTAACAGACGCATACAGTGAAGGAGAGGAGAAATTATTTCAGTTGATTTCTAAAAATGTTTCCAAGAACAAAACCATTTTTATATATAAACAAGCTTCTCAAGCTAATAATCAGATAATCTTACTTTTTCAAAGACCTAACCATCTGTTGTAAAGAAACTGCTAGATGAAATCTCTTACAAATACGCATTTATAAATGTTTACCTTTTGAGCTTATCTTACCTGTGCATAGTTCCACTACAACCCAGAGATGGTTGCTGGTTTCATACCATTCATGGAATGTTACTATATTCTTGTGTCTGATTTCATGAGTCAGACGAACCTAGAACAAAGTTCTTAACATACTTAACTGGGAATGGGGCAGGGGAATAAATATTTATATGTTTATATGGACTTAAGGCAGGGCAGCAAGAAACAATACACCTTTACCCTAGATGAAATACTTGTTCTCTTGCCTTTCCTAATGCACTAATATTACTCTTCAAATATTTTAGTTTTACATGTATGCTGAGAGAAAAGCTAACTTTCCTCACAGATCCTGCCCAACTCATCTGTTTATAGAAAAAAAATTAGGAACTTCTGCACTCCAAAATTATAAATATTATTTAACCTTCCTGCATCACTAAAACAATAACAAACTGGAAATCAGAAATTGGAGTCAAATCTGCACTCCTGGGTGTTTTTTCAAAAAGAATATAAATGAGAGACAATACACCAAGAGGAAGAAAAAGAAAATTTTCCATCATTCTTAATTTCATCAGCCAAGGACAATCATTCCAGAGCCCCTGGAGATCTATATTTCTATTATACCATTCATGACCTAATCTCTACAGAAGCCTGTTCTTTTGCTTGAGTGGTATGTTCATGTAACCACTATTCCTCATCTCCCTGTGTCACTGGCAGGGGTAGAGGGAGAGAAAACTGGGAGTAAAGTTGAGCCCAAGAAGAAGGGAGAGGGGGAGGGAAGATATTTTAAGATTTGATTTTATTTCTCAGTATCCCCTTCTGGCAACAAATTCAATTCATGTCCCGAAACCCAGCCTGTTTTCCCTGCGAGGGTAACATGGTGAGTGATCTCTCTCTACACTTACCTCAACCCACAAGCCTCCCGTTATATTTTCTCTCCCCTGTGCAGTTGAAGAAGGGAGTGATAGAGTGGTTTTGGTGGGAACCTGGCATCCAGCCAAGGTTAACCCACCACAGAAACAAAACTTATCTACTGGAAAATTAAAATATTTGAACTGTGTAATTGTATCAGTTACAGTTTCTTTTCTAGAAAGTATCATATATTTAAAACTGTGCCAAGGTTTTACAGACCAGGGTTGAATTATCTTAAGTGGTGTTCTTTCATCAACAATAATTTATATTTGCTAAGTAAGAAATTTATTATTTACTGGAAGATATTACTGCCATTGGATTTTCCCAACTAATAGCTAAGTAAAACAAACCACTAAATGCAAGTAACTGCTGTTGCAAGTTCTCTGACACATCATAAAAACAGTAAGACTGTAAACATAGGCTTATGCTTGTGATCTAGAAAACAATAAAATCAGATGAAGAAACAAATACATTAAAATAAGACTCTATTTAAAGTATAAGAGTTTAAAATCTTAAGAAGCTGATCTAAATTACGACAAACTCCATGTAAAGAAGCACATGGTATTTTTCTTTTATAATACCTGTGCTACAAGGTTTTGGTAGGCTGTATCTTTTCCCAGATTTAGCAGGAAAAAAAAACATTACTTACCCAGTTTGCTATTTCAGTTCTTTTGCATTTATCAGTGCAAAGAATGGCAACAAAATTAATTGTCCCCTTTCTTCTTCCTTTATAAACAACTGTCCTATTTCCTCTTCCAATCTCCTCATACAGAATGAAGTTCTCCATACTTTAGGACGCTTTACAGGCAACAGAGTGAAAACATGGTATTAGTCTCATAAACAAAGAAAGGAGGACAAGGGAGAAGCATTCAAATTTAATAGTCATTGATATATAGTAACTCACTCCCAATGCTCAAAAGTAGGGATTTTATGCTTCCAGAAAGATCAGAGATCAGTGCCTGCCTCTCCACTTTCCCTCATGAGGAAGCTGCGGTCCATGATGACCATAGCCCCTTCCTTGCGCTTTTTCTTTCCATAAACACTTCAAGCCAGGCTCAAGGACAAGTACAGAAATATCTGGTTATCCGACAAAAGCAAGACCAATAACACATAAAGGCACGTTGGGAGAGAGGAGTCATGGCCATGGTGTAAGGGTAGAAGACCCTTCCAGATTTATTACACGGAGATCAGCGCTTGTTTCACTTAGGAAGACTTTCCTGCCTGGACGAGGCATCTTTCCCAAAAACAGTTTTAGATGTTTTCTCCTCTCCCTGGCATAAGAAAAAGATAAGTCTTTGCAGACATCTTTGAAGGCCCCCAAAGAGGAGGGGCCAGGGATGATAAAAGCCCTGAGAAGAACAGGGGCTTGTATTTCCCCAGGTCCAGCGTTTGAAACACTAGTTAATGTTCTTTAAGTCTAGTGTTATCGACTTGGGAAATAAATTTTCTTACAATCCTGCCTGGCATCTGGGGGTTCCTGGGCATTATCTTTCTTCACACATGGGAAAGGGAAGCTTTCCTTGCCACCTCATGACTGGCAATACTTGCAAATAAGGTCTCCTTTTGCTGCTCTTCAAGAGGCTACAGGGAAGAGAGAAGCATCTGCTCTTGCATCCCTGAAGCTCAAGAGTAATGGCTATGCCATAATTTCAGTAACGGAATCATAAGATCATAGAATGGCTTGGGTTAAAAGGCAACGTAAAGATTATCTAGTTCCAACCCCTCCCCACGGGCAGGGTCACCTCCCACTGGACCAGGATGCTCAGAGCCCCCTCCAGCCCGGCCTTGAACACTGCCAGGGACGGGGCACCCACAACTTCTCTAACACACACGGCACGCTTTAGGGGGCTGAGATTCGTTCACCTGTTTTGGCACGAGGTACGGCGAGACGGAATAAAGAGGCACGAGGAGTCCCTCAGCCGCGGGACCGCAGCCCCGCCCGCCTCGATGCCGCCCTCGGGCCGCGGGCAGCGAGAGGACGCTGAGGGGCGGGGCCGTTGGGCGCGCGCCCCGCCCGTTAACGGCCGCGGTCCGCGCGCGGGAAGAAGGGAAAGAAGGGAAAGAGGGAGAGGGGAGCGGCAGCCTGACCTGTGCGGCGGGGGACGGGCCCGGCGGGAAAGGGAGGGAGCGGGGAGCGGCAGCCTGACCTGTGCGGCGGGGGACGGGCCCGACGGGAAAGGGAGGGAGCGGCCGCCGTACTTATGCGGCGCGGGACGGACCCGGCGGCAGCATCATCGCCGCGCCGCCGGCATCAACCGAACCGGCGGAGCCCCGCCCCCGGCGCGGCGTCTCCCATGCTCCGGTGGTGGGGTCCCGGCCGGACGCCCGTCCCTGTGCGCCACAAAACGAACCCAGCGGGCGGGGCACCGGCACAGCAGGCAGGGTGACTCTGGGAACTGCGGGGATTTGTTTCGCTCTGTTCCAGCAGGAACGCGCCGACGGGTCCCACCGGGGCCCGTCCCCGCTCCCCCCGCGCGGCGCTCAGATGGTCGATACCCCGCGCCCGTATCCAGGAGACGGGCCGGGACGCCGGAAGTAGAGCGGAGCCGCCATTGGGCCAGGAGGCGCCTACGTCAGGGCGGGACCGCCGGGCCGGGCCCGGGGGGGAGCTCCGGGATGTTGGGGTGAGGGGTTCCGGGGGCTGATGTGTTCCTCGGGAAGGCCCCGCCCGCCGCTTCTGCCCTGGGTCGCGGGGGCTCCTCTATTAAACCTCTATAGCAGGGTAGCGTCGTCAGCCCTGCTGTGGCGCTCTGTAACTGCCTAATTGAGGGACACAAATGCCAAAATTTAGCCCTTGAAACAAGTATCTTCTGGTTTTAGCAGCCAAAGGGGTTTTCACTTTATTTTCCATTCCAGGGTGGTCTGGTTTTCTTTTGTTTGGTTAGTTAGTTGCCTGCTTTTGGTTTTGTAAGGCTCTCGAAAAAGTCAAGTGTCCTTTTCTCATGGGCAACATCAGTAACTGTAACAGGACAAGGGGGAAAGGCTTCGAACTGAAAAAAAAAAAAAAAAAGTAGGTTTTTATTAGATATTAGGAAGAAATTCTTGACTCTAAAGGTGGTGAGGCACTTGAACAGGTTGCTCAGAGAAGCTGTGGGTGCCCCGTCCCTGGGAGTGCTCAAAGTCATGTTGGATGGGACTTGGAGCAACCTTGTCTAGTGGCAGGTGTTCCTGCCCTTGGACAGGCAGTTGGAACTAAACGATCTTTAAGGCCCCTTCCCAGCACAAACAATTCTATAATTCTAACAGAACATTTAACAACACTTGGTCTGTCCTAGAGCAAGCTGTAAAGAATTCTGTTTTGCCCATTGTCCCACGTTTATTTTGACTTCCTAACAGGTTTGAACCCGTTGACCCATTTCAACCAAATTTGATAAAAGAAGTAGTATACTTACAGGAAGGAGTCAATGTTTCTTTTAGGCTGAATGGTAACAGATGGTTAGGTTTTTTACTCCCACGGTTGGAAAGATTTAGTTATGAATTTAAACCCCTCTAATACTGAAAAAGGGGGGAAAAAACCCAAACCCTATCTCTAATACTGAAAAAGGGGAAAAACAACAACAAAAACAAACAAACAAACAAAACCCTCCCTGTTGATGAAAATAGAAGACTGAGCTGGCAGTGTGCACTCACAGCCCATAAAGTCAACAGTATCCTGGGCTGCATCAAAAGCAGCAGGGCAAGGGAGGTGATTCTGCATCTCTGCTCTTCTCTTGTGAGACCCCACCTGGAGTGCTGCATACAGTTTTGGTGTCCCAAACATAAGAAGGACATGGAACTCTTGGTGCAAGTCCAGAGAGGGGCCACAAAGTTGACAGGACAACTAGAGCACCTCCCCTGTGCGAACACGCTGAGAAAGCTGGGGCTCAATCCCATTTTGCAGCATAAGGTTTTAGTAATTGCAGAGTTGACCTGCAATTATCAATGAAGCTACAGCTTTGAAGGTGCACAAGCAAAGTAATTTTTTTTATTTCTTTCCATGAATAGCTGACTAGATATAAATAAACTGAATGCGTAAGTAGACATCACTTAGTTTCTTTAAATAAGCGCAAGAAAAGCATACTTTGAAGAGGGATTTATTTAGGTTTTAGAAAAATGTGTGTTTTATCTTTGGCTCTGATAAGGATGACTGATATAAAGAAGAAGGAATAGAATATTAGCTTAATTGCACATGAGTCCTGGCAATAGTTCAGTGCCAGGTCTTACAGTAGTCAGTTTTGTTGTCCCTGTCCAAGAAGACAAAACTAATCCACAATAACTATCAAGTTACTGTCTTTGCTTCCATATTTTTAGTGTTTTATCCTATGAGAGCTTTGTGGATAAATTAGTCCAGGTTAGGGATTGGTCTTATGCAAATGGGGTAAATATCCCATTTTGGGAGAGTAAGAGTGTATGAACTTTAATATCAATAAAGTCTGTTGAAATCTTCATGTAATAGTGGCAATAGCAATACAGAGAGAGACACTTAAATGTTTAGTAACAATCAAGTCATTTATAGCTTTTCAAGTTAAATATCTTCATGATAAAAAAATTTAGTATAATAAGGGCAGGCACAGGGAGACATGTTAACTTATACCCCTTTTTTTCTCTCCCCTCTCATTAGGAACTACGGCACTTCCTTATTGTTGATACACATTTAATTACATATTTCTATGTTTCTTACCATCTGGATGCACAATTTCAATATACTCCAGATGGGGAATTGTCCCTTTGATTTGGTGTAAGCATGGGGAATTCTCTCTTCAAACATGTCAGTCGCTTCAGGTATGAGAGTTATCTTGCAGAAATAATCTAAATTTAAATACAGATCAGGGCTGCATTTATAAGACTCTTATCTTAGGCCTTTTTCTTCCTGTTTCAGTCTGTTACTCCTTCATTGTGTTACCGAACATGACTTCAAGCATTGTACTCAACTGCAGCGAACTTTTCTGTGGGAATATTTTCAACATTCAAGAACGGAATGCAAAATATTCTCTCTGCTGTTTGTACCATTTCAATACTCCTAGCAATCCATACAGCAAACTTGGCCTTGCTATTTGCCTGGCTATTATACGGGACAGTCAGATGTAATCAAATTCTCGTTCTCAAATAAATGTATGATCTAATTTAAGGTAAACTCAGATCTCGTGATTGTAAGCACATAGTTCAGGCATGCTTAAACACTTCACTGCTCTACCCTCAATGGGTACTACGTAAGTCTCTGACATTTTGCCTGGTTCCTAAAAGTCTATAATTTTAAGGTGTGTTTCCATGTTTTGTAAGATCTCTTCTTCAGTCTGGTCTAATGCCTGTTGAAAATGCTATACAGTTCTGTTTTATTTTGCCACATGTCCTAGCTTTTCTCCCAGATATCATGATTACTCATGCTCTGTCCCATCTTTTTAGTACATGGTGTTTGTTTCTATTCCAGACTGACCCCATTCTCAAGAGAATTTCTATTTTCAGCATCCTGGGGTATGATGATTCAGTTGCTTGAATATAATATTTTTATGTTGCATTTGCTTTGACAGTTCAGTCATTCCTAGGAAGTACTTTGGACCACTTTTCTGGTCTTTGACATGTGGACATAAACGCATCTTGTGCATTTTATTCTCGTATTCCAACAAGAATTGTGCTTGAAACTAGCACATACTTTTATTGTTTGAGTGGAACTTTGTTTTTCTTTAGTTTTGCATTTCTGTGGTAACATTAGGGTTCTTGTGTTATGATTTAATCACCTTGGTTTTCCGGTAAAAGACTGCTGTATTCACTAGTCCTTCTCAAATTCATTAAATAAATTCAAATGTTACCATATGTTGCTAATATTTGGAAATAGCAATGACTTTTCAAATTCTTCAGTAGCTTCTGGGATTTCTGTTTGAGAATTTTTTTCTCAAAGAGTTATCTTTACCCTGTGGAAACATTATGGCAAAACAGTCCTTGTCAATGTCTTTGTTTCACTGGTGAGGCAAAAAACGACTAGTGGTTTCTTTTACAACAACAGGGCTCCAAATCTCACCTCACTGGATCAGCCTGTAAGGTCACCAGTACTGCATGTATACCATACTTGTGTTGCCTCTTCCTCTATTGTGGTCTCTGTGCTTCACACATGTTTAAGGTTGGAAAGAGATGTGATAAGATACTCTGCATTTTTTAGTATTCTCTTGAGTTAATACCTTTACAGGTTAGCATATTACAGGCTACTTTTACCTTCCCAAAATCATTGGATTTCCCTGGGAAGTCAGCAACTGCTGTTGTATGTGATACTGCAATCAAAACCAACTTCCTTTTCATATGTTTGTTTGTATTACCTGCTAATGAGATGGGGTTAATTGTAATGGATTACCATACTTTCTGCCAGGCATTCCTCATATCACCTTCCTGAGTATCATCAGCTCTAATGCTGATTTGTGAGCCTGGCTGGCAGACCTGATACTCTTCAGCTGCAAGGTTCACTACTATCAGCGTTTTCAACACCTAAGCCTACCTGCTGGCTTCCAAAATATAATGACTGTTTTTATTTATACAGGAAGGCTGAAAAAGCCTTGTCAGTATCTAAGTTTTTTTCAGGAACTATCATGCCACTTATGTAATTTTGAGATTATGTAAAACTATTAATTTTTATTTGTATTTCAGTGTTCAAACTATTGCTTATTCTAATGCAATAGATAATGTGTAAAGCAGGTGCTGTACTGGTTGAATGACTTTTGTCTGTTCTAGATATGACATGTCAGGAGAAATCCCATTTTATTCAAATACATCCATCAGCTTGGACTCAAGATTCATGGGTTTTTGTTGCATATACAGATTCACTGTTTCAGCAGCAAGCAGTGGCTTTTATGTTGCATATTCTGAAGATTCAGCCTGTATACTCAGGATATCTTTTGCATCCTGATTAGAATTCACAATGTCTTGAAGGTATTATCATCATTCCACACTGTAATTTTCATTTGGCTTTGCTTGATTACATGTTTTTTTTTTTTTTTTCCTTTTCTTGCTAAATGCATGCCTGGCACATTTGTCATTATCCCACTATCTTAATTTCCTCTTTGTTTTTTTACTTGAGCTCACTTCTAATGCTAATCTGAGCTTTAGAAACTATTTATTCCAACTTGCATTTCATTAATATCAAATATGTGCAAAACCCCATCCTCTGAGTCACTGTTTGCTTTCTTTATGTTTTTCTTTTCAAACTAAGCTCTGGAATAATACTTCTTTTGCCATAATTATTATTTGTGATTCACTATGCAGGAAATTATTAAAGAGTTTTCTCCTTAAGATCTTTTTATCTTGATTTTATTTGTCTCCTCAGCTTATGTATATGCTTTATATACTTTAGCTTGTCCATAAACTTCACTTTTATTTAGCCTCTCATCTTCCTTGTGTTTTTTCTCAAATCACATGTGTCTGTTCTCCTTAGGTCACGGTGGCAATAACACTGCAAACCAATTCCATAAACTGGTATTGCTCCTGAAAGATGCAGCCCCTTCACAGGAAAGACGTTCCCAGCAGAGATGCAGCTGAAGAAGGGGAAGACATTGGTACAGGCTGATGCTTACTGAAGGAAGCACAGAGCTCTGAACAAGAAAAGCTTTTCTGCTGATTCAGTTCTTCCAGCAAGGGCAGCATTGCATAACTTCTTGTAAAACAAAACAAAGAAACAAACAACCCCCTCCCCAAAACAACCAAAACCCCAAAACATAAACCCAGAAAAAAAAATCAAAACTACTCACATTTTTAGTGTTCAAGTGCTCAGTCACTCAGTTTGCAAGAATTTGTGTGTTTTAATATTCAAGTAAAAGCAATGACTTTATAAAAAACACCATTTAGACAAGAAAAGATGTTGTACAGGCAGCGTTACGCAGACACTTCCTACATCCTCATGAAGGACTTGCAGCATTACTTAGTCTGTGCTGATGTGAAAGTGGGAGAAATAGGGCCAGTAACATCAGGTACCAGCAGGGGGAACAAAAAGAGGAAGCAACACAATTTCTTCTTAAATCCATGGCGCAGCTATTTAGAAACACAGTCATGAGGCATGTTTTTAGTGATTTTTTTTTCCCCTCAGAACATTTCTTAATGCCTGTTGGAATTAGTTTGTTCTCTGAGATAAAAATGGTCTATCCCCACAATCATAGCTGCAACTAGGATCTTCAGCTGACAAACAAAACGGAGATTTCTGAAACTAGTTTTAAATGCTTTTAGAGCAATATTGTATTCTTTGATTGCTTTACAGGGACTATAAAGGAGGTTCTAGGGACAGTGAGTAAGGAATATGCAAGAAAAATAACAGCATGCTCACTGAAAAGTATATTTGAAAAGTCCTATGTTTTAGCAGGGCAGAAATAAAAAGTCTCTTCTAGAGATATAATCAGGGAAGCAAAATTGAGAATGAATATGATAATATCATGTGATAAGAAGAGAGAGGAAACAGAGAAGATAATGAAAATGGAAACAGAGCAGAGAAATCTGGGAAACTTTTTGAAAGCATCTGGTTACTGCCTTGATTCCTACCTTCAGAATTACTATGTGGAGGAATTGAGCTGGGGGTAAGAATGCAATGGTGTATGCTTACATTCACTATAGCACCACACAACAAGAAAATCCATCAGGAGGATTTGAGGCAGCAACAACAAACAACAGCTACCACATCACACAACCAGTGCACAGACACACCTTCCATGCAAGGGGCTGACAGTCCCATAGCCCCAATTCCTCTCTTCTACATACTGTGTTTGTGTGTGAATAGTGTATGTGATTACCGTTTCTCCCACCGTGAAGGACTTCTGCTCACTCTAACAAGACTCTTTTTAGTCTCAGCAGTACATCTCAAATCCATGTTTCTTACAGATATGACAGGTCAATTGATTATTCTCAATAAGAACTCTATAATCATGTAGACTTGTTTCTCTCTACTGTTTGTGTGGATATTCACTTTTATACTTCTTGGTTTTCCCTCTGCCTGCAGATTATTTCTTCCTTCTCTTTTTTTCAGCATTTGCTTTTCTTCCTGGGCTGGATTCCAAGGTGTCTCTGTTCTGTGTGTTCCTCTGTTTCTGTGGAACTGAAAACTTTTTTTTTTTTTTTTCCCCTTACCAGCGTATCTTTGCTTTTCCCCCACTGCTTCTCATTTACAGTGTAAAGCACAGAGCAAACTGTTGTTCATCAAAATTACTTCTCCTTCATTGTACAGACCATTACTTCTCACTGCTATCTTGGGCTTATGTTACACATTACAACAAATTCCCAGCTGCTGCTTCGAGACTCTGTCCATCATTTGCAGCCTCAGACTGTTGTTTCCTCTCTTGTGCAACCCCTGTCACTCAGACTTGACTCTACAATTAGCTGTTCCAGGATTAATCAGAAAGCTACCGTTTTTTAAAGCCTCCTGATGTAGCTTGCTCGCTGGCTAACCCCAGGGTCACACGTATACAAGACGAGGCACAAAGGGAACAGTGGGAGGACTCGGGTGGGTGAGGGTGAGGACTAAGGGTGAGGAGTGGAAGGCGCTAACCTTTTTAATGATAGCGAGGTGATAGACTTTTTAGCAGTAACATGGAGTTTCTATTTTAGGGACGATTTAGATGACACTGAGATGATTTAAGAGTGCAGTGTTACCAAAAGGATGGTCCTGTTCTTCCCAGTCTAACGGCTTCAATTCATCCTTTTTGCTAACTCCTGATACTTCTGTGATCAGGATCAGTTCACTAATTGTGCAGAAAACCAACGAAAAAATACAGTTAGTTCTATATGAGGTTAGTACACTGAGTCACTCACTGAGGAACCCTAAGCAGCACAGCCAGCCCCTGGGAAAAATGGGAGTGCCTGGCTCCTCCATCAGAGAAGTGGGGAGAGCAGCCCACTCCTTTTGGCAACAGCACGGAATTTTTAGGTTGACTCACATGCCCCATCTTAGTCACTCGCAGGGGATTTGTTCTAAAGACACGCCTGCTCTGCAGGCGCCTGCCTGTGAATCCTCTGTTGTCCTTGCAACATTTCTCCTCTCTTTTCTGCCACCTAAAAGCATGCATCTCCATCTGGGATTCTCTTTGTTTGCATCTGTGAAGGGTTGGATCATTTCTTTTTGTGGGTTATTCAGGGTCAAAGCCTGAATCCATTTACACTCGCTGGAGGTTATTCCACACTTCCGGAATCCTGTCACCACCAGCACGACTGCAACATTTTTTTTGTCTTACCAGCTGTAACCTTGAACACAACTCTGTTCTTCCGTTGCCATTAGACAAAAACAATCAAACCCTCCTCCAGCAAGTAGTTTTGTGAGCTGCAGATACAAAGAGTTGTGATTTCTTCTGTGTTTGTTTTTTTGTTTTGGTTTTGGATTTATCACAGAATCCCAAAACTGTTAGGGTTGGAAGGGACCTCTGGAGATCATGCAGTCCAACCCCCCTGCCAAGGCAGGGTTACCTCGAGCAGGTGATACAGGAACATGTCCAGGTGGGTTTTGAATGTCTCCAGAGAGGGAGACCCCACAACCTACCTGGGCAGCCTGTTCCACTGCTTTGCCACACTCAACGTAAAGTTTTTCCTCACGTTGAAGTGAAGCTTCTTGTGTTTTAGTTTATGGCCGTTGCTCCTCGTCCTGTTGCTGGGCACCACCAAAAACAGCGAAAAAGAAACTGGACTGAAGCTTTTCTCTGTAGATGGGACAATAAATCTTTTCCTTTGGGGGATTGATTTTCTGGTGTTTAACACATCCTGCATTCGTTCTTGCCCCCTCCGCCTTCCCAACGGGACCAGGTCCGCTTGGCGCGGCCCGGGAGCCGGAGGAGCAGTGCCGGGTAGCGCTGCCCGCGGCCCCCTCGGGCGGGACCGCAACAGCGACAAACCTCTCCCGCAGCGGAGATCCCCCTGCCCCCCTCTCGCCCGGCCCGTCCCGCGGCAGGAGGCCGGTTGCCGGGCGACACTCAGCCCCTCCTCCGCGGCAGGGCTGGGCCATGAGGTAATGGCCTCCGGGGGGCGGGAAAGGGAGCGCTGCGATTACCGAGCCAGCGGCCGCCGAGGTGGCCGCCGGCGGCATTCCCTGCCTCCCGCCCCTTCCTGCTGCCCCGCCGGCGGCGGGCGGCGCCGCAGCCCCCGAGGTGTTCGAGCCGCCCCGCCTCCGGAGGAGGCTGCGCGGCCCGAGCAGCCCCGCGGCCGGCAAAGGCGGAGAAGAAGCGGCCGCAGCCGCCCCACGTGTGCTGCCGCCCGGCGGGAGGGCTCCGCAGCGGTCCCCGGGCGCCGCCGGAGAGCGGGGAGCTGGAGCGGCAGCGGCCCGGCCGGAGAGCCCCGGGAGGAGGGCACATGAGGCGCCGGCAGGAGGAGGGAGAAGCAGCAGCAGCAGCCGGCCAGCCACTGCAGCCCCTGCGCTCTGCCCGCTCCGCACGCCGCGGCCTCTCAGCGGCGCGGGCCGGGGGCGAGCCGTAAGGGGGGAAGCAGCCCGGAGGTGGCCGCCGCCGGCAGCGCGGCTCCCCCGGCCCGCGGGGGCGCCGCCGCCCGCGCCCCGCCGCCCGGGGGGCCCGGAGCGGGGTGAGTGCGCGGCGGGGGCGGCGGGAACGATGCGGGGCGGGCGCGGCGCGGGCAGGGATGCTCCGCGGGAACCGGCGCGGCCGCCTCTGCCCCCGCTCGCCCCCAGGTGGGCGAGCGGTGCGGGGGGCGGCGGGGGCTCCGGCGGCCGCGGTGCGCGGGGAGAGGCCTGCGGCGTTCGCCGGGCAGCGAAACGAGTGGGTGAGCAAGGTGCAGCCGCTCCTCCTCCTCGGGCCCCTCGACCTTCACAGCCGGCTGGCTCGGGGGCGGGCGCTGCGCCGGTCTCTGCTGCCTGCGCTCTTTTTGTCCCCTTCCGCCCCCTCGAAGGAAAGAGACAGATGGGTGTAATTGTGTACCGAAGGTCAAGGATCGCTTCAAAATTGTGCCTCTGAATTATTTGCAGGTAAACTGCTGCTGTTGTCACTTAGAAGGACCCCCGTGTGCAGAGCTAGCTTTCCTAGCCATCGCGGGGGGACCTGTAAATACTGACTCGGTTTCTTCAGCGCTGGCGATTATGGATAGCTTTTGGCAGTATTCCACTATTAAAATGACTAAAATATTCCATTGTAGCTGTTAGCAAGTTTGAGATCTTACTGTCTGCTTTGGTTTGCAGCTGACGATTTTGAACCTTCATTTTTAGATGAGCTTATTTTCAGGTAAAATTAGGGAATAGTAGGAAATGTCCAAAAAAAAGAACATTTGTTAAAGGGTGAGAACCCAGGCTTCATGTTCTCCCCTCTCTCTGACTTTGGGAGAAAGTCTCCGTGTGGACACTTTTTTCTGCCTTGCAATCTGTAACCTTATTTGAACCTTTCAGTCCTGTGAGATTAAATCGTGGGTGTAATGGTTTTTGCAATCAGGAAAGCAACAGCAAAAAAAAAAAACAAACAAAAAAAACCCAAAACAAAACCCAAAACAAACCCAACAAAACAAAAACAAACAACAGTTAGGATGACCAGTTTGCCATATGTGCGTGTTTTACTGCTGTGTGTTACACAGTTGCATGTACTGTAAGCATTGCTTTGGCTTTTGCCCCTGCTGGAACTGATCCGTGTTTAAACATTAGGGCTCTTTCGGAGTTACCATAAGAAGCCTGGAGGAGGGAGTGTTGTCTCCAAGCCCAGGGACCATATTCACAAAGCTGTGCTTTCTCTGAGTCACTGTAACCAGTTTTAACTGAGCCAGAGCAACCTGTGATGACAATAAGAAAATTATATTAAGCCATGATTATAGGTTACTTCTCTGTTTTTACAATGAGCATCATTATAAGGGAGGAAAACCAGAATGGTAAAAATGCTGATGGAAGGCAAGAGCTTTCAGCTTTTAATGTTAGTGAGTGAAGGACCAGATGGCTGTATGAATAGATAAAGTGGATAGAACTTAAATTTCTTTGAAGTAAAGCAAAAGTTTCTGTCAGTTGCATGAATGAACTCCCACTTGCCAGCGGATTTAACTGCATGATGGATGACAGTAGTGGAAAGAAGTAGGATCTGTCTGGATCTAGTGCAAAAAAAAAAAACAAAACAAAAAAAAACACCTAACCAGACAAAAATCTTCCATTCAATTCATCTTTTGTTCAGTTATGAACAAAAAGTTCCTGAGAGAACTTGGTGCCTGTTCTAGAGCACTGGGTAGCACACCAGTATGCTGAAGAAGCATTAATATGATTAGGCACATACATTTATACATGTGCTATTCCATGTTTGATTCGTGTATGCATAAAATCTCAGTGCAGTATCAAGTTGTTGCTGCTGCCTCTGAGCTCTGACTAGTTTAATCCAAGTCCTGACTAATGAAGCAGTACCAGCATGTCACGTGCAAGTTTTACCATGTGTATTTATGGACTTTACCTTGGCACTCTGTCAGTTTGTTGAACACAGGTGAGAGTTGGTGAGAGTAAGTGAACTTGCATGTACCAGAGAGTAAGATCAGATTGGAAAGATTTACCTGGAAGTGTTGGGAACTCCTCTTGTTCCTCTCTGCTGCAGCTCATGCCTGAGCTCCTTGATGCTTCACACATTCTGTCTCCTGTAACAGATTACCAGCTGCTTTTGTAGAAGTAATTTGATCCTAATCTTTCCATGCGCTCTAAGGATTTTATTTATACTCTAGCCAATCTACTTTGGGATAGAATAATGAGATTAGTATCGCAGAAATTAGTTCAGGTTAAATATTTTTGCTATATATGTGTGCTTGATCAATACTATTGTTTCTTACTGTTGTCGTTATAATGCTGAAAAGGAAAAATGCTAAAAGTTCCCACTGTATCTGCTGTGAAAGACTGCAAGAAACTTATTTTTTTTTCCCAAATATCTCAGTAGAAAGAATTCTCAGAAGGAGTGCTATTGAGGCAGCATCTGCTGAAAGCTGCTTTCTAAAAGCTGTGCATGTTTTTCTTTGTAACAATGTCCTATGTCGCTTAAAATTTTCCTTGGGAGAGGAGAGATAATTAAGGGGGTGAGCAGTGTATGAGTTGTATTTGTTTGAAATATATTTCTTTCCTTGATCCTTAATATTTTCTCAATTTCCAGAACAGGGGTGGTTTAGTACTCCTTCTGCTAGAAACAGAAGTAGCATCTGTGGGACATAATTTGTTTTGAGTTGTCTGCATGTAGTGCTTTTTTAGTGATATTCAAGTCAAAGTTGGTGGAGTGTTTCTTATTAGTTTGCAGAAAATTGTGTGTTCTTTGTTTACAATTTTGAAATGATATCTTTCCCTATGCCTTAGGAAAAATGAGTACCTCCTCTAACAGGTCTCCATTATTAGGCCGGGCACTTAATCGGTGTATTTTTGAATAACCCCATTTTAACTCTTACAAAACTCCTGTTTGGTTTCACGGAGTGCTTATTTCACAGTACTTCCTTATTACTGCAAGAACAGACAGACTGGTATGACTGGTCTGTAGCTATCGGAAGTCCTGATAGCTATAATATGGAATTAGCAGGTGCGTTTTAGCCTGTTGGTCAGAGAAATGTTGTTGATAGGCAGGCTGTTTTAATTAGATCTGTTTTCATTTTGAACTATTCCTTTTCTCCAGATGTGCGTGGCAGCTCTGTCTCTGAAGGAAGCTTGGTGTTGCCACCAAGATCAAGGTTAAAGAGTAAATACACTTGAATTGCATGTAAAGTGACCAAAGGCATACTGACATCTTCCCATGTGGGGGTCATGTTGTTCCTGTTTCTGGTGGGAATGAGATTGTCACTTATGTGCTGCATAAGGGGCTATGAACTGGCAGATTCCAGTAGTGACTGCACACCAAGTGGCTTTCAGAGTTACTGTAAAAACATAGTAAGTAGAACTGCTTTCTAGTTTTCTAGTCACTGAATGCCAGCGATTGCATGTCAGTTGTAGGCAGCTCAGTTAATGTACGAAGCTGTGTAATGCTGGAACTGTAAAACTGCTCTGTGATCTGCAAGGCCTGGGCTGTCAAGGTATGTTTCTCTGGTCACTTTTTGTATCATTAAAACTACTTGAGCAATGCCCTTGCCACCTTGGAATGCTGCACCAGTATGGAGGGTTCAATTTCGTGGATTCAGTTGTGGGATCAGTGCTACTTGGAGAGATAAAAATCTTGAGAATGAACTTCCTGTTAACATAGGCCTTCCAAGATACCAGTTGGTGTCTGAGTCAAAGCCTTCCTGCTTACTCTGTGGTTTGACTGAGATAGCTGCAAGTTTACAAGCACTTATTTTACTTTGTAGTGAGTAATGTGATGTCTCCTAAATAAATTTTGGGAGTTCACTGCTACTATTCTTTGTCTAAAACTGCCCTTTATTTGAACTTTGATTCATCAATATTTCTGTTTTTATTGGAGTCTATTGATTATGGTGCAAAAAGTCATGCTATATAGTCATCCTGCTTATGGTTGACCAGCTAAGAGGCTTATTGATAGCACAAACAGATTAGCTCTGAGATAATTCTTAGATTCAATTATGTTGGCAGACTTGCTTTAGTTAAATCGGTGTGTGGCTGTACTGGAGTCAATTCTTTGCCTTATCCTACAGCTCCTCTGGATGGGATTGTTTAACCTTGCTATCTATTAGATGCTGAAAACCCAAATGACACTGCTGTTCTCCAGCTGTTGTATTTCCTTGGGTGCATTTTTGTTAACTATTCCGATTAATATGTTAGAGCCCTGCTGTTTTTGACTTGCATTTATAGCAGAAGTTCAGAACATTGCAGCAGTCAGAGGACAAGAAAGAAGGAAGGAAATGTGAGAAGAGCTTGGTTTAGAAGTTCTTGCAAAGTTTCATTATTGGCTTTTTTAAACATTAGACCATGTTGCTGCCCAGCAGAACAATTTTTCCGATGGCAACGGATTCCCTCTTATATCCCCTTCTATTTTATCCCCTTCCCAGGTGCTGGGAACTGAGTCCTTGACTCAGACTTTTAAGGTTAATTTTCAATCAGATTGTCTGTTCTCTGGGCAGCTGAGCAGCTGTTAGCAGTGAGGCAGAGGAAGTAATAGTAGTAAGTGGATGAGACTTTGGTGTCAGGAGAGAAAGTCTACAGTGAACATAAGCTGAATTTGAAACTGCTGCAATCCAAGCTCCAATATAACCAACACTGGTTGTGTGTTGGTAGATGAGATGCTGATGCTGAGACAATAACCTACTGCATATTTATGTGCTTGTGGTGTGTCCTGGACTTCCAGCACCTGTGTGACCAGAAGAGAGAAATACTGAGTAATTGCTGTTCTTAGGCTGTACACAGACATTGTCCTTTATGATAGCAAACGAGAATATCCGTAAGAATAAATTTGGATATTTTCAGTTTGGTAACTTTTGGTTCAGTTTGCATTTCTGAGTGTTCTTTACCTGAGCAAGATGCCCACAAATTGAAGTCTTTATTTTGAATAACACAATCCTCAAAGCTTAATATGTAAACCAGTATGATTTTAGTTTTATAATCTAAAATATTTATTTATATTTATCTGCATAGTCTATATTATATATTTTGCAATAGCTTTCCCTTTTTAAAACTCGTACAAAATCAGGATAGCTTTTTTTCTCTTTGCAATTTGTAACATCAACAGGTAAATGTTTTTCTTCGTAGACTGTAAGACCAGCCAAAACTATGCACTTCTTCTGTGTGTGCTTATAGTCACTCTGGGGACAAATTATCCAGGTGTTTTTCATTAAATGTTGCTCTTCTAGTAAAATAATCGTATGAAAATAGCTCATACTTTTTAATCATTTTTTTTAACTTCTCTTATATGATGCGTTCTGAAGGCTTTGAAAAGTAGAAGCGAGAGGTTTTAAGTCTTAATAAATATACATTTGTTTTTCTCTACTGCTTTTGATTTATGAATCTCTTGTAACTTTGCAGGGGGACCTAAAAATTCCTAGAAGTTTTAATGTGTATTAAAACAGGTAAAGGATCTTTCCTTGCTTCTGTTTTGTAGACCCCTTAAGGAAATCAGTGAATGCCAGGATGAAAATTATTAGTATAGAGCAAAAATGCAAAAACCGGAAATACAAAGTGATTACAAGTTTGTATTTTTTGAATTTTGCAGGCAATGTGTTGTAAAAGAATGAAGTAGAATTCATGATCCCATATGAAGGTATGAGCTCTGTAGGAAGGGTGCCACTTTGTGTTTGGTGGATCAAAGCATGGTGAAGGTGGGAAGGGATTTCTGGAGGTAATCGGGTCCAACCTCCCTGCTGAAGGAGGGTCATCCTAGAGCACACTGCAGACTGCACATGTCTGTGTCCCAGCAGCTTCTGAATATCTCCAAAGGTGGAAACTTCACTGCTTCTCTGGGCAACTTCTACCAGTGCCTGGTCACCCTCACAGATTAAAGGTGTTTCTGGATGTTCAGAGGGAACTGCCTGGGTTTCAGGTTGCACCTATCTCCTCTGATCCTGTCACTGGCCATCACTGAAAAGAGCCTGGCTCTGTCCTCTGTGCACCCTCTCTGCAGGTATTTGTGCACACCGATGAGATATCCCCGATCCTTCTCATCTCCAGCTGATCAGTCCTAGCTCTCTCAGCCTCTCCTCATAAGAGAAATGCTCTGGTCTCCCTTCTTTGTGTAAATAGCCATTCACTGTACTCTCTCCGGTATGTCCATCTTTCTCCTGTACTGGAGAGCCCAGAACTGGACACAGAACCCAAGGTGTGGCCTCACAAGTGCCAAGTAGAGGGGGAGGGGTCACCTCTCTCATTCAGTTTCCCAGTTAAAGGAAAAAATGTATGACCCCCCTGCTCCGCTACGTAATAATTCCAATGCTTCAAACAAAACACGGAAAAACTGCTTATCATTAGTTTTCAATGAAGTTTAAAATAATGCTGTGTTGTCCCATCTTTTAATAGAAACCAAAGGTTAGGAAAATACTCATGCAGTGGAAACATTTATAGTCTAGAAGGGAAGAATGAAAACTGGATACGTTGAATTAGTTACATGCGCCTCTTTGGAGACCTTAGTTGATTGCTGTGGAGTGGAATCAATCAGTGCACTTTTGTATTATATGTCGACATGAATTCTAAATTTCATCCTTTGAATGGTAGGTGCTGCTAATGTCGTATTTGACTCTAATTTCCTGCAGATCAGGACCCTGCATGAATTAAGGTCTGACAGCAGCCATAACTTCGTGTCCTAAAGAACACTGAAATGCAATTTTGTTTCAAGAGAGGTTTTTTTAGAAGTCACACCTATATCCGCTGCTTGTGGGAAATAAAGACTTTTACACTTACTGTCCTCTTAATTGTTTACTGAAGTGGAGTTTTTGTTACTAACAAAATTTCTGTCCCAGAAAGCCTAGTTTCACTATCAGATGCTGCACATTTGCATGCTTTGCAAGGAAGCACCAGCCACTCCTCTGCAGTAAGCAGAAACCTTGCAGTTCAAATCTGTGCAAACCTATTCCCCACTGATACCTGTAAAATTATCAGAACTGGAAGACATTGGAATAATGTCCTTAGACTGTCCTTTAAACCTGTCTTAAACAAAATTTCTTCGCAGCCACGTCTGATCATACTGGCTGTTTCTGAGGAGGTATTAAGCATTCTTGATGTAAAGTGTTGAGGAGCAAATCAGTCTTTCTGGTAACATGATTTCTTATGATAGATCTTCTGTAGTCACAAACTGTACTGCCTTCAGAAAGGAATGGTAGGCTTCTGCTGTATTTGGGCAATACTGCAGCAATGATCACTTCGAGAAATTTATGGAGGGGGTGTTTACCAAAAACATTACCTTCTTGGAGCCTTTGGTCCTGTAATGAATTATGCAAACCTGCATGTGTGAAGGTCATAGCAAGATCAGACCTTTATGGCTGGATTTCCTGAGAGTCGGGTGGTAAATGAGCATGCTACAGCTTAACCCAGTGATTTGTGACTGACCTGAGAGCCACAGATTTCGAATATAAGGCAATCTCAATTGAAAGTGCTTTTTCAGATTGTCTGAAATGTTTATAACCTTTGATTACTTGTATATTTGTTTACTAGAATTTTACTCGGCAATAGCTTTCTTGAAAGCTGTATTTTGGCAAGACATCAAAAGCTTTTAGAATGAAAAATCTGAGAAAGGTTAAATATTGCACTTTTCTGGCAGAGTACTTTGTCCCAAAGTCCAAAGAGCTCTCTATTGTCATGCTATTGGTTGTTTGTCATGCTATCACTTTTTCTGCAGAGGACATTGATCTCTCCATGACATTCACTTGTACTGCTTTTACCTACTAAATGAGATTTCATTTGGGAACTGTTGTACCTCAGGCAAATGCAACTTTCCTAAATACTTTGCCCTTTTGCATTGCAAAAGCTGCAAAACATTCAATATGAACTTCTAATGAACTGAGTTTGTTTGAGCATTCACGGGTCACAAAAATCAGTCTTCTGTTACTTTGCAATGGGTGAAGGGGGGCAGCAAGATCAAAACATTTGACTGAGGTAATTCTGGAATTGGTGCCAGTACTAGAATAAATCCAGTTCTTGTGAGTCTCTCTTAAAAGACTGTCACTCTCTTGAGATCAATGGATTGGCACACTCTGTAGCTATTTAGAACCTGACGGGGTATGTGAAATAGGTAACCACCTCAGTAGACACGTGTGCTACACCTGCACCTTTTCCCCCTACATGACTAAGGTTGTTAGTGTACATTGTTAGTCCTCTTAGAAAAGGAAAACTCCAGGTGGGCCAGAAGACTCCTTTCCCTGAAGAGTTATGACTTGGTCAAGTAATTTGTATGCATTTTACAGAAATTTTAAATACACGTCTGGCAGAAGGGTTGTGCAGGATAAGACAGTGCTACTATTGCAATCGCCACTTTAGTGGTATTTATGTTCTTTTTACCTTCAGTAAAACTGATAGACTATTAATCTAATCCTAAAGCATTGCTTTGAAGAAGATCAGCATTCAAAAGTGGAGTCAGGGATTTCACAGGCTGGGAACAGAGCACTTCCAAGACACACAGTCATCTCGCTTTGCTCGCTGGTGAATGTTCAAGATAAGTCAGAGTCTCGGTTTCTTGAGCCTAACTTAGTAACATCCGCCCTCCAAGAGTAAACACTGCACCCTTTTGTACTATTTATCAACTTTCAGAGGACACCTGCTGTATGTTGACATAAAGGAAAAAAATGGAAGGTTTTCTTATTGGTGTCCCTCTGTACTATTATACTGAATAACAGGAAAGAGAGGAGGGAAATATGATTTTTGTCTTGAAAAAAAGGACAGGAATCTTTTCTGGTTTGTTCCTGGGGGTATTTCTGTCTTTAAAAAAAAAAAAAAAAAAAAACAGAAAAAAAAAATTAGGTAAGTCTTTTGTGGATCAAAGCTGACCTTTCTTCCTTTCAACCAACTAATAATGGATTATTACAGACTAAATGGATTATTTCTTGGATTTGTAAATCTAGCACAGTGCTGCTCTTCTGGCAGGCATGAATTGAGCAAGAACAAAACTGTTTCTTGGCTTTTCTGTTGTCAGTCAGCTTCCTACAGCTATTGAATTGGTCTGGGCAAACAAACCTCATCTCTCTGTAACTGCAGAGAAGGCCTTTGCTGTTCAGTCTTGCGTTAGTCCTTGTGTAGGATCTGTAAATTCTGGCCCTGTGCACTCACCTAGTGTTTCCCTCACCCCTCTGGTGTCACGATTAAGCGCACACACACACACCAGTTAGTGGAAGTATTGGTGGTTTGAGACCCACCAGAGATTGCTGTTCTCATGGCAGTGAAGCTTGAAAAGATAGCATTACAACACCAATATTTGAAAATCCTCACAGCTGAAACCAACACAGTGCCTTGGTTTAGTGGTTTTACTCCGCCATCCCCATGGCTTAACCTTTCCAATCAGGTTGCATTCCTGATCACATTGAGGTGGAGTGGTAGAAGAACCAGTGTCTCTGGGAGGAAAAAGAAGTGACAGGGATATGTGGCTTCAGTGTAAGTGTGCAGTAGGGTGAGAGTGTGTTCTCAGGACAGCCTACACTAATATTAGCTGGAGGTGGTTGGGAAAGTGTGTGCCTGAAGGCTCTGATTTTACAGGCAGATTAACCTGGTCTCACAGTTTGCCATCTCTGGTGGGAATAGTCCTGCCTTGTCACTAGCTGTGTGTTGTACTGCTTTGTCCACAGATCTTTCATACTGACTTAACCACTGGGAAATAAGCCAGGGAGGCAAACATGGTTTGAAAAACTTGTTTTGTTTCTTTGAGTTTAGTTTTTTACTAGTTTGTCTTTGTCAGGGAGTTAGATGAAGAGTGGAAATGGCACAAAGGCAATGCAGGAATACGCAGGCAAGGCCAATTGGTGTTTAATTTTGCTTTAGTGTATATACCACACCTTGTATTTAACATACGTGCACTGGGTTATATAGGTGTCTGTAAAAATAACAGTTAATGTTATCGAAATTGTATGATTTGTTAGTTATGTGGGAGTTTTTGTTTTGTGGTTTGTTGGAGTCTTTTTTGTTTTGTTTTGGGTATTTTTTATTTGTATGTTTTTAAATACAAGAAAGCTGCCAACGTCATTTTAGTAATCTTGATTAGCAGAATTGCATGGGGAGGATTGTTTCTGTTATCTGGTAAATTAGCACTAATTACCTTGTCAAGAAGGCTGAGAGGAAATTCCTAAATGCACCTAGGAGCAAGCCTATTGTTTTGATCCTATGACCAGCTGGAATAACTTGGAGATAAAGATATGATATAATGTTGTAGCAGAAGAAATGAGTAAGAGGAAATAGGAGGGGCTGCACAGTCAGGAAAATGATCAGTTTGTAACATGACTTGTTGTAGCAGATGTACTTCTGTGTTCTCTTCTTTGTTCCTCAGATCCTTCCTGGAGAAGGTAAGCAACCTGCAATTATAATGTTGGCAATGCAAGTTTTGGGGGTGTTTTTCTTAATTAGCAAATCCTTATGACTGAACAGCGATAAAATACTTATTAAGATGTCAGGAAAGCATGAACAGGGCCTCTAGCTCTGATGTGAATCCTACAACAGGTAATTAAATTCTCTTCTGAATGGGAACTGGTGGTTCCTGATTGTCCTGATTTCTAACTGGAAACTACTGTTTGTTTTGTGATAGAAAACATATACAGCTGTGTGCCAACTTGTAACTCGGTATATGTGAAGATAAAGAATGGACTTTGGGAGGGACTGTTTTGGACAACGTATTGTTCAATGTTATTTTCAGTTAACCACCAGAAAAGTGAAAGGATTTTTGGATTTCAGTATAATAAAGCATTTTTTTTTCTTTAAGGGCACTGAAGACATTTGCAAGCATCTTTTATGAATTCTGACATTTTGGCAAATCTTTTGTCTCCCCGTTTTTTGGGTTTGGTTTTTGTGTTTTTTTGTTTGTTTGTTTTGTTGGGTTTTTTAAGCATTCTTTTTCTTTGACTTTGTGTTGTATATCAAGTATTACAGAGTTTCCTTTATTCCACAGTTAAGAGCTCCAAGAGAGGAATTTTTCCTTTTTCTTTCTTTTTTTTTTTTCCCTTCAAGCTTTAAGTTAATGCTTTATAAAGTTCTTGGTATCAAGAGAATTCGAAAGAGAAAAATTAGCAAACAAGATTAAATGGAAATGATAAAATGCATGTGAGTTCTTAGTTAGGATTTAGCTATTAAAGAAAACCCAAATAATTAGTTTCTAGATTTCTTTTCTAAATATTTTTTTCACAAAACTTACCAGGAAAATGCTGTGGTGGCCAAAAGAAGTTATGCCACCTAACTGTTTTGCACGTCTAACAAACACTTCATGAAGTACCTGTTAAAACTGACCTAAAAATGGATATTTCTGAACTAGAGGATTCAGTAAGATTTTGGAGAATAGATTTTAATAGAAGTTGGAATGATATTTGCAGATGTAAAAGCCTATCAATTATGAGAAGCAGAATATAGCCTTGTAACTCAGGAATGGTTCCTTGATTGAAGTCCAAACCACGAAGATGTGGAATATTGATTTTTAAGGGGTTGGTTGGTTCCTTACTTTTCGTATCTTGAGGGTTATCTTTGCTTTTTTTGGGGGAAAGAATTGCAGGAGACAAGACAATGAGTGTAGATTTAGCATAGTTTGGTATTTACAGTAGAGTCCCAAGGGTTAAACATGGTGCTTTTTTGTGCCAAGATCCCCCTTAGCCTGCCTGAAGAGAAAAAGGTGGAGAAGGAGAAAGGAATACAGTGATTGGGTGGTCGGGTGTGTTTTGAGGGTGAGGGAGTAGAATTTTGAAGGATCTACTACATTACAAGACATGATGTTTGGTCCAAAATGGCCAGTATTGTGTCTTGGGAGCCTCTATTGACCTCTGAGTTTCTTACTTTTCAATTAAAAACAGAACAAAAAAAGCCTAAATCCACTGCTGTTGGATACAGTAGCACAACCTGGTGGTATGTACATTATGTCAGCTGTGGAGGTAGAAGAGCCTGGAATCCTTGACAGGGTCTGGAATCTTTGACACCTCAAATGTGTCTTTGAAGTACAGTCTCTTGGATCTTGTACTCTGCAATATAGGGACTGTGTCAAAATGTCAGCAGCTGCTTCCACATTTGTAGTGCTGACAATATGACCTTCAGGTTAAGAGAGCTCACTGATGTCTGCCCAGTGTATGTTTGCTTTACCCTGTTTGGACCTTTTGGAATTGCATACTTGCAAATGATCACAAAGCATGAAATAACTGTCTTCTGCACTTGCAAGTGGCTCTTTTAACACTTAAGCGCTGATGCTTCCCTTTTTTCATTGTGCCCCGGGGTAAGATACTTTGTGGTAAAGTACATGTGCAACTTAGACCAGATGAAGGTAGGAAAGGAGCAAAAATGTATCACTTGGCGACACTGACACTGAACTTGGACTAGTTACCATTTGCACCTAGAAGGGTGGGTTTGCAAATGGAGGAGTTTGCTTGGGAGGTGTTGTAAACAAGAGGGCAGATTTAGTCTGTTAACCTGTTTCAGCTCAGTGCTGGTAACTGCAGCTGAGCATAGTGGTGTCGTCTTGGGTATTTTGTCCAAGTTTTGCTTCTTGTATAGGGCGTATGCCCAACTCAGTACAAAGTTGCACTAATGTGAGTGTGCTATCCACTTTTGTTAACTCTTCTTTGATACTTATTTAAGATGGAGATATTACAAGAATTAGAGATAGTGATATATGTAATTATTACATGTTATGCGCTTCAAGGGTTTGTTACTCTTTGAGCTAAGTTTAGCTAAATCACTTTCACTGGAGCCTATCACCTCTTTATATAAATGCTAACTGGCATAAATCAAACTGTAACTCTGAACATTAAGGGTGTGTAAAGTAGGGGACTGTCTCATTAACCAAGCTGTGTTGTGGTTTGGAAGGCCTCTAGTCTACTTAATAACTTTTTGTGCCTGAGATCTGATGTTATTTATGAGCTCTGTGATTAGTTTATCATGTTATAACAGCTCCCCCATCCACCCCCAATCTTCTACAGACTGTGTGCAGCAGTACTGTCAGAGGCATATTTCCAGAGAGAAGGGAATCAGGCCAAGCAGGAATTATTGCAGGTTGTGGTAACTGTGTCTGTCTGTGACTGTACTTTGCAGTTATACGTTTGCATTGTTTCTTTGTCCTCTGACAACCTTATTTGTCTTACACACAATTTGTCTTACACAGCTTCCTGAATAGAAAAATACAGGTTCTGTCAGGTCAGCTGCTTAATAAAGGCACATGTTTAAATACTCAGGAAGACAAAACTGTTTTCTGGATAAATTACAGATTGCTAAGGGGAAGGACGTAGCACGCAGATGGGCTAGAAAGCGTGCAGGTTAAGATTCCTGGCCTTTTCCTGATCAGCATCTTGATCTCATGAGCAGAGTAAGGCTGAGCACCTGTAAATTTATGAAGATATGGTTGTATTAAATGAAATAGTGAAGACAGCTTGGGTCTTTCTCTTTGAAGCATGGGACGTATCAACCCACTTCTAAGGACTCCTTGTCTTTACCTGCTTTCTGTCACCTGGGGCTTGGAGCTGCAGCCTGTAGCACCAGAGATAAAGGGAAATGAAGTTTGAGCCTCGAGCAAGTGAGGAGGAAAAATCTGGAGACAACAGCAGTTATGTGCCCACTCCAAGCCAGAAGCTAAGGGCTGAGTAACACAGGAGAACTTTGCAAATTGCTTGTGCCCCTGAGAGATCAGGCTTGTTTTGTGAACAGCAGCCTTTTCTGCCAAGTTGAGGGGAGTCATGTGTCTTATATGTAGTTACTGTATCTGTTACACAAGCAACAGCACAGCAACAGTCGACTTCTTTAGAGCGTCTGATGTCAAATTTATTTTTAAAAAGCAGTGTAATTCATTGCTGGTGCCAGCCCAGATATTTGCTACAGCCACTGTCAACACATGGGGCACAGCTGTTGCTGCCATCGCACAGTTAACTCCCCAGTTGCAGTGTAAGGTGGGAATGAAGCGGGTTTGCATTATTTTCGGTCAGAAATCTATGGTACACCCACATTAATACAGCTTTCTATAGGTAGTTGTGTTGTACAGTTCTTAGAATTAAGAATTCACCATCAAGCTGATGTTGTTTGCGGCTGTATCTTTTCTTTCAATAGAGGCTCTTTTGCTGCAGGTTTCTGTTTCCCCTCTGATATAGTTCTTGCTGATGTTTAGATTTTGTTTGAAAAGGTGGGACGATTTTCCTTGTTTCTTAAAATACACATTTATTCATAGTTAAGTCAGAAATAAGTGCATATGTGTAGTTTAATAGCCTGATTATGAGACTTGATTTAAAAATGCTACTTAAAATTTGCCTTGATCTTACAGCTCTGAGAGAAGTTATGGATCAGATAGAGGGCTAGTAGGAGGAGTAAGGCAGATAACTTATGCATGGCTGTAAGTAGGTTTGTCACAGCCAAATTGATTACTGTAACTGGTTTGGTCTAGTGTGTTTTCCTTTCTCAGACTTTGGTGCTTTTATACAAAACTAAAAAGTAACTTGCTCTGTATTTTCTTTTATTCCTTTGTTGTTCAGCGATGTGGTACAAATTAAGAGCGATTATCTGTTAAATGTCTCTTATTTTAAAGTGGGCCAACATTGTTGGACAGTGTGGGAATTTACAAAGTATTGCCTTTCTCTGCTTTTGGGTTTGTCTCCTGTCTCTCCCTCACGAGAAGTAAGAATGAAAACGTTTTCTGATGAGGATGTTAGTGTCACATTGGCATTTTAGATTAGTCAAATTAAATGGGTTGTTCTTGGAATTTGGAGCTCAGTCTGTTGTTACCGTGGATACAGCAATTTGCTCTGATAGCCACCTCTGTGCTTTGCTAGTGACTAAACATGGCTTTCATGGGCCCACCTCCACATGTTACATTAAATAATAAAGTGAACTTATGCCCACTGGCTACTGAAAGCCATCTCCTTTTTTTACAGATGAAACAGTAAAGGGGACAGAGTGTGGACTGGAGCGTAATGAAAGTCTCAGGCACCTCACCCCCATGCAAACATTGCTTGCTTTGTTCCCGCCTTCACACAGTTGCATCCTTTGGGCATGGGAAATCACAGACATTTCCCAAAAACATCTGTGGGACAGATACCTGTTAATACCCAATGCTGACTTTGTGTGAGCTAATACATATTTTCACATCCTGAGTTCCGTGCTCTTCTGCCTTTTTTTTTTTTTTCTCTTTGAAACATGGGTTTTCTCCTCTAAAACCCAGTGCTTTTAAACATGTTTAAAGGAAAGCTGGTAGAAATATCTGTTTGTAAGTCAACTAAATGGACAGGAATTAAAGTAGTCCATGAGTTTAGTGGGAGAAAAGAACCCAAACACCACCTCTGTAGTATAATTAAGTGCATTTAAACATTTTATGTGTCTAACCCCGGATCACTGCGATTTGCAGTTATTTGCTTGAGGAGCTTCATTTTATGGAATAAGGAGTGCTCTGATAAATTGGAATTTAATGAAAGGAGCGTGAGGAAATCCTAGGGGAATCCTATGGATTCAGTGACTGTTGAACGGCTTGAAATGCAAGGATTTCAACTTGCTTTCTGTGTTTGTTCTTTAGTGAAATGCAAATCAAGTTTAGAATGAATGGTGTCCAACCTTTGAGGTTTCTGCACTTTGCCTGAGTTGGGGGCCAGAGTCAGGAGTGGTCACATGAGTCTGTGCTGAGACCATTAGGCTGGGGACACCAGCTGTGCTATTATTAGGGGTTTTAAAGTCTGTGACAGATGTTCTTAGGCTCTCTTCCAGCCCCCACATATGGTGCAGTGGAATACATGGAAAAAGAAACGTCTTAGAAATTGTTTTTCCATGCAACAAACAGATTTTTTTTTTCCCCTCCCTCCCCCACCCCCCGCCATGTAGCTGGACAAGATATCTGTGTTAACTTCAGTGTATTAAAAATCAATCTGAAGTATTTGAATCAAGAACAAAAAGTGTGTTCATGTGAGAACAAATACAATTGCTTTGCTTGACAAGGAGGACTTGAGGGGTTAGCGAGGACTCAAGTTTGGAAGGGCATGTGTTTTGCCATTCACATTTTGTTTTCTATTTTCATTAACACCACTCTTCAGACAGGGCCCTTGTGGTGTTACTTTTTGTTTATGCATTTAATGCAAAGCTGTTCCTGCAAAGATTTTGAATGTTGTTGATGACACACAAGAGGAGATGTAATATACATAGAGCAAAGAGGTATTAATAACAAGATTAAAGTTTGCTGATTATGCCTGATTATGTTACGGTGATACAGCACATAGCAAAAAGAAAAACATGTTTTTTCTTCTGTGATGACACAAAGGAAGAGTGTGTGTCTTGTTTTGAATGTGTAATTTGTGCCCCCACTGAAAGACAGTTAACCAGTTTAAATATCCTTAAAATAAAACCCACAAGCTTCTTAGTATTGTGGGGACTTCTGATTTGCTTCATGTTGTACAAAATGCAGAAGGGAGGTATCTACCAGGAAGATGCAAGTCTGACTAAATGGCAGACCAAAAGTATCTAAGGACCTGAAGAATGCAAACTATTTATAATAGGTAACAAGTATGCCTCTCTATCTCCTGTGTTGTGGGTTTTTTAGCCATGTAAGTGTGTTGTTGCTAAGCAGAACAACAAATGTTTAAACAATTCCCTACACCTCATCTTTTCCTTTCTGTCATTAAAGTGCGTGGTGATTTTTTTTGAGTTAAACCAGCTGAGATTGTGCAGGAGTTGCCCTGTGTTAAGCACAAAGGGAGGAAGATGCAACACTTGATAAGTTTATATTTTTATATATCCATCTCTCAGCTTGCTAACACTAATCAGACAGCTCTCTCATATAGAACTTTTTAGAATGATTAAAGAGAATGGGACCCCAATTAAACAATCAAACATACATTTCTTATTGAGGCTCTCATGCCTTTTGCATGGATTTTCCCTGTGCATGTTCCTTTCTGGATATTATAGGTACAGACCACTGATTGGTCAGAAAATCTGAATACTCATTCTTTACATTGTTTATCTGACACTGTTGGGGACCTAATAGGTGGGGGGTTTTATTCTTATTAAGTCACTAAACTGGAATTTTAATCAAATGCTCCGACCCCAGCATATTCCTGCTGAGAGATACATCTCTAGGTCTAGTCTGACTGTGATTCCCTTTTTGATCCCTCTATCCCCAAACTTTCAACCTTCCTACCTTCTAGTAATGATGTAATACTTTCTAATACTTTAAACCCTTGGAGACCCAGGTAGTTCTTCAGGCTCCACAATATGGTATAAAAGAACTAAGTGCATCTGTGTACTGCACTGTGGAGAGCAGTGGGATGTGACCCCAGAAGTCTTCGGTGGTTGATGTGGGTGACTGCTGCCTTACAGCTCAGACCTGATCATTTGAGAGCACTGCTGTGTGCTTGTGCCCCAGGTGAGCTGGACCATGTGCTGAAACCCAGGTGTTGATAACTCGGGTTGGTAGCACTGAGTAATCAGTTGCTAAATGAGTAAGATTGTGACAGTCCACACAGTCACATAACTCCTATGAAAAGAACAGTTTCTCCCGTGTTACTAAGATTACAGTGTGGGATCCAGAGAAAATTTAAGAGGATTAGTCATGGCATGTTGCATTAAGCCTGACTGCTTAATCAGAAGGATTTTTTTCCTGAAGATTATTTTGTTGGCAAAACTGAGAAAATTGGGATCTTGATGAGCTCTGAAGCCTGGAGCAAATAAAGCCCTAATGTGGTAACATGACTGGTTAGAACATGTTTTTCCCAGGTAAGAGATGAGCTGTCATGCCTGCATGATGGGAGCACATTTAGACACTGGGGTAAATGTGCTTGTGGTATTAAGCTTGCTTTCATAGATGGCAGTCTTTGTTTGACTAGAATCCAGTATTTATGTAGCTTCTTACACTATCAACAACTTTCTAACTGAAAAATAATTGCTTGGATTAAAGTGGTTGAGTCTTGCACAGTCTTTCACTGAGAGTATTAAGTCCTGGTCAGCTCCACCCCCTTCCCCCCCATGAATTTTCTGTGCATGAGGTAGGAGGAGAGGAGAAGGAAGGCTTGTTAAAAGGCTTGTTAAAAGGCTTGTTTCAGAAATCCACTTTCCCCTCCCAAGGATGTGCTAGAGAAAGCACTTGTGCTTGTTAAATCTTCCAGGATTCTCTGTAGCTCCAGTGATGCCATCAGTGATGTTGGTTCACGTACTTCATTTGGTAAAAAATGCTTCCATGCAGTGGGTTTGAGCTGAACAGTTGCCAGTTATGTATTAATTTCCCTGGAACTCTAGAATGCTGTAGACATGTAGGTTTTCATGTGGGTGTGTATCTTTGTTGGTAATGGAAGAAAACTCATCCTCTCACTGAACATATGTTCTAAATCTCCTCTGTGAGAATGTACAGGAGCCTACTGGCCAGTTTTCACTCCCTCTTCAGCCTTGATCAGTGTATTGTAAATAGTGTGGGAACTGCCATGTTAGGGGTATGTGTGTATTTGTTTTATGAGGGTTCATTTTGCTAATTGGCAGGCTGATAGATTAGTGCACACTCCCGCTCCTTGAATGTATTGAAAATGGGCTATGAGTTTGTTTATTTTTTAACTTTTTTTAGGTACCCTCCCTTACTCCCCCCCAAGCTTGGCACTTCTTTTTATTGCTGTCTTACAGTACTGTTACTTGTTACTGCATCAAGTCAGCAGTAGGAAGAGAAATTTGTGTTCTAAATGAGTGAAGCTCTGAAGAAGCAGATCTCCCACTCTCTCTCCCTCGTCCTAGTTTAAAATTAGATCTGCTGGCCCAACAGGAAGGGGCTTACATTTCTTGCTCATTTTCTAACTGTCAAGCAGAGCATGTAGTCATGCTGAACAAAGCAGCAGCATTCCTGGATCCTTTTAATGATGTATTCAGAACCCCAGTGCCTCCTGATTTAATGAGTACAGTGAATGTATTCACAACTAACAAGAGCGTGCTCATTAAACAGCAGTAAGTTAACTGTCCTATTCTCTTCTAGCAATCCAGTTCATAATTAAATGGTGCCATATCTGAATACAACACTGGGCTGTCAAACAGAGAGGTTAGATGTTCCATGGGGATGTGTGGTTACATAGGATTGTTGGAGTATGAGTAATTTAGCTTAGCTTGTCTCACTGATAGGGATACTTTTCTTGGTGGGGACTTGGTGTTTACAAATCCCAGCCAATGAAAATGTTTAAACTTAAGCAGAGAAAATGTTAATTTAAATTGTCTTTTAGTTAGTAGCTTTTAGTTTTATAGTCTACTGCGCTGTACTATTGCTTTGGTGTAAATCCAAAGTAGTGCAGCTATACTAACTGGATTTACTAGACTGTAACTGAGGGAATAATTGGACCTTTGGTTGACTTGACTGCTAGATAAACTCAGTCTTAACAATCCTGATGGTTTGGTGGTGACATTTGAAAAATGAAGGGATCAGTTTAGTGTTTTGGATTGGCAGATGCAAGCCGAACAAAGGGTTAGGCTGCCTAGAGGCATACAGGGGTTTGCTGGAATTGTCCTAAATAATGTTAAAATACAAGCAGAAGCTGAGTTCTCCTGTTATTTGCTCCCAAAAGCACACTTACGTTAATTTTTTTGTGGAATTATGGATGAAAGCATAAATATTGGAAAACTTATCTTTGCTTTTAGTCTGACATCTATTCTGAAATGTTTTGGTTTTAATAGTTACAACCGGTATTTCAGAACAGATTTGGAGGCAGAGGGGGTTTGGGCCTGAGGGAGGGATAGCATATGCATGTTGTCTGCTTTTCTTCTGGGAACCTCCTGACAGTATTTTGGGGGCTCTTAGCATAATCGGGATGACACCAAGCCAGTCCTTCTTTCAAACCAGCTGACTGTCTATTCAGTTTGTGCTCTCTGCCTTTCTTTAAACTGATTTCAGAGAAAAAGCCATCCAGTCTTCAGTACCTGTTTGCCATCTGGAACAGGAGGCTCCCGTGTGGATAGAGGCAGATGTACTGAATGTTTGATGCAGCCTTCTGCAGCTGCTGCCTGTTACTGCAGGCTGTACCTGGCTCTGATCTCTGTTCCTCAGCCAGTCCCTGCAGGTCCCTGGCATGGACGCTTGTGCAAGTCTGTCAAATGTGTGCTGAACTCTCTTAATTAATAATCATTAAAATTTCCTTCTTTCCTCTTTTTCCTAAGAGCTGTTTTCATTCAGATACATGACGTAAGCATAACTGCTTGTCTTCTGCACTGTCCTTTCTTGTTAATGTGGAATGGTCAAGTTCCTTTTAAATGTAATCTTCCTGCTCTGTTCCTGCTCGTATATGCTGTAAAACCTAGATATGAGTCGTTTGATGTATTTCAAAGGAAGAAAATTTGCACACTCCAGAGTAAGGAAGAATTTGTTCTTTCCATCTTTAAATATGAAGAATGACCCACAGTGGTTGATTCGAACTGGAAACCACTTGTTTACTTGACCCATCATGTGGAGACACACTTGCAGCTCCTGGTGTCTCTTAGTGTGGAGATGTGTACCGAGCACATGGTGTGGGGAGGAGGCCTCAGCGTTTCTTTGGTATATTCGAATCCTTAGTAAAACTTTCCCTGCTGGTATCTGAATGAATTCAGCTGGGTGACCTTTTTGTGTAACTTACTGATGGAGGTGAGTTGGGTACTGCTATAGGGATAACATACAAGACAGAGGCAGGGAGTGATGTTTTGTAGTCCATTGCTTTCTGCTTCTGTCCCCAGGGTTTTTTTTTTCTCTTTATGTTGTGCAGATTGGTAAAAGGCCTGTGTGTTTTTCTTCTGTTTGTGTGTTTTTTGTGGGGGTGGGGATGGTGGTTGCTTTGGGGTTTGTTTTTCATGGTGTAGGATTGCCAGGGCAGAAAAGGAATATTAGGGGAACAAGCTGCTTTTGTTTTAGTCTTATTTCTGAGGTTGAGTTGCTTTTAACTTCTTTTAATACTAGACCACAAATGTCCATTAGATGAGGAGGAAAGTGCAAACAGTTCCTGTGTTACATTGCTCAAGCTGATTTTTGCAAGATCTTATATCTCTGTATAAAAATTCTGAACTTTGTCTGTGTTTGGCTTACAGCTTTCTTATAGTATCTGTGCCACTTATTTTACACTTTTAGTATTAGTATTTAGTCTACTACTCTGCCCATTTGCTCAGAGAATAATATGCTGTTTACTGACTATGCCTGGGCATCTGAAAAGCTGAGGCATGTTCCAAATGTTCTAGTAGTGAATAATAATTCATCCTGCCTACGTACAGTGTTTTCAGAGAAGCTGCAGAGGAAGGATTTCAGATTGAACACATACTTGCTTGTGTGGGCATGAAAGGGCAGTGAGGGGATATTCCTCACTGGAAAAATGATCCACAGTTTTCTCTGTAAAATTTCCTGATCCATCATTTCAGTTAGATCTTTACACTTACTGTGCCAGTATCGGTTACTACAAAGGATGAACTTTTATTACCTTACATTAGTAAAACTACACTAGTTATTAGTACAAATAAGTGAGTCCTCCTTCCAATCTCTCTTTAGATTGTTTTTAAAGACAATGACCTTTTCATTCCTCATCACCAAGCTAAGATGGTAGTGAAAGTTATATTAAAAACTAACAAAATAAAATAGTTTAGAAATATGGAATTGAAATACATTGCAGGTAAAAGAAATTAAGAAATTTTGTGCTCTGCATGTAGGCTTATTATAATTTTTTATTATAGTTGTTGGGGTGGTTTTTTTGCAAAGCAAATGGACTATCAAAGGATAGATGTGCCAGACAGTAGACTTACTTTGCTTCAAATATTTCTGCAGTGCTATCACAAACAGACAGTCTTGAGGATATGCAGTGCGAGTAGATGGATGATGTAGGTCATGCTGTACTGGATTGTTCCTACTATGGTGGCATAATGTTTTATGGGTAGGGAGGAGACCTCTAGTTAACACCTTGACATTTTGAAGGTTGTATAGTGTCAGCAACGTGACCTCATAAAAACCTGTATGTAAATAGCACCAAATAACTGTTTGCTTTTTGCTTTAAAAAATCCTTTGATTCTATGATTTTGCAAAATCTGGAGCAATGCCTAGGTGTCCAAATCTGTCATTTGCTGCTTTCCCTTTAGTTGCTATAATTTTGTCTTCCCATCCTTCAGGACCAGAGCTGATTGCACTTCCTTTTTGCACTTCTTTTAATCACTCTTTATGTACTGCCAGTATCTCGAGTAAAATGTGCCTTGGGATTTATACATGCCATCTGATTTTTTTTCTCAGTTTTTTTTAAAGGGTTGTCTGTGTCGTCATTCAGTAGGAGTTGATTCAGGTACTGCCTAGTGGAGTGTCTTGACAGAAACTACTGTGAAAATGAGATGAATGGTTGTTGATTCCTTTATTTAACAATAGAGAAATTATTTAAATTGGAATGGAGTAGGCATAGATGAGGAAAGTGGAAAAAGTTCCTGTGTTAACAGTGCTCAAGCCAATTTTTCAAGATTCTCTATCTGAATTCTCTACTTTTTCTGTATTTGACTTATAGCTTTCTTACAGTACCATATAACTTATTTTATACTTTTATCATTGAGACAGTCTATTCCTGTGCCCATATGTGTGGAGAATAATCTGCTGCTTACTGACTGTGCCTGGGTATCTTGAAGGTCCAAGGTGTACTGATCTGGTGATTCACATCCAGAATTACGTACAAAGCAGTGACTTCTGGTTTGGAATAAGCTTTGCTGAATAATAAACCCAAGCAAATCTAATACAAGATTTAGTTGCCAGTCAACTAGAGTTAAATCCTAATTTATCTCACTCTATATTTAACAGTGGCACAGTCTGGCAGAGAAAAAATAATCTTACTGTCAGTTCATTCTTGATTATAGTGTCAGCAAATGTTCCTGCTGCTGAAGGTACATGGGCAAGACAGATGATAGGTGGTAATTACATGGACTCATTGGGAAACCTGTAAGAAAAACGTTGCTTGAAAAATTCTTAGTTCTCAGAAAAGCTGAGTTTTGTAACTTAACTTAAAAATGAATGAAAACAAAAATTTTCAGAAGATAGTTTCTCTGCTGTGAAACATCTGTTAAAATCCCAGCTTGTACACGAAGGGTATGAACAGCAAATCTGTCTCTTAGTTCTGCATGTTGCTGAAACTGATGCTTTTCTCTGCAATTTTAGCCTTTAAAAGTATTTTATTACCTTCCCTGGCCACTGAAAATGCTGTATTTACATATTGCTGCAAATGTTCATTCTGAGTTGTCTTTAACTGATTGCTGAAGACCTACTGCTGTATTTTTTTCCTTTATCCTTTTTGCACCGTTGCAGAAGAAAAGAAACTTCAGTGAAATATTTTTGTTTGTTACTTTAAATCTTGTTGCTTCACTATCAGGCTCAAATATTATTTCTTGTATTGCAAGTGTTTCAGTTCAAGCTTAAGTTGAAGTATAGAAGTGCGCATGGGAATAGATTTATATTTGCAAATGTAAATCACCTCATTAAATCCACCTTTCACCATATGGCTAATTTCAGTCTGCTGTAATCACAGCCTGATACTCAGAACAGTTCTGCACTTTGGAGTATTAAAACTGTAAGAGTCAGGACTGTTGTGAAACAGGAAAACAGAGGTGTGGAAAGGCACCGGGAATACCTGCAGCTCCACTTATTAAGAAAACGACAGTTTACGGATCTGAAAGGCTGGATGTTAACCAGGCATAGAGTTATGCTCAGTCCTGAACTGAAGAATAATCATAGAGTCAGAATGGTTTAGGTTGGAGAGGATTGGAAAGGACTCTCAAAGGAATTACAAGATGATTGAATGCAGCTCCAGCCAAAAACATGCAAGAATGTAAAGGATACTTTTGGTTAGAATTGGGTTGTCAGCAGCCAAAACCTTGATGCAATAGGAAGCACTGTAAATAACCATTGATGTAGCTGTGAGCCCTTTGAATAATTACAATTGAAATTTTTAAAATCTAGGTTTTTCAGGGAGAGAGTTGCATTTCATATCTACCAAGATTGGAAAGTTTATCCTTGGTGCAGGTTTACCCCTGGAAGACAATGTTCATGCATCCTTTGTTTTGACACAAAATGTTGGATCAATCCACAAAAAGAGTTGCTTCTGGGAGGAGAGGTGGCTGCAATTGCACACTTCTCCTTAATGTGAGGGAACAGGAGGCTGAGAAGAACTCTTGTGGTTTGTTTTGGAGGAGAAGTTAAGAAAGGAAACTGCTTATGGTTTTCTTGAGGAATGATAAAGTATTTCCAAATTCTTAAAACTCAGAAGTTTGAGGTGACAGGTAATGCACTGTATAAAAAATGCCATTTTGAGAAGGGCAGAGTTTGTGACTGGCTTTACTTCAAAAGGTAATTTTGGCAAAATGGGGTTTAGTTTGTGGGAATACTTGTGGATTGCCAGATAAGTTGTAACTCTATTCTCTCATCAATGTTTAAAGACTTAGAGCAGAAAGCCTTAGTCTTTTGAACTGGATGCAGTTTTGAAGTACTGCTTTATTTTGCTCTGTAGATAAATCTTACTACTTGTGTGAAGATTCTGGAAACATATTGCAGCGTTTTCATATGGTATACACTTCCCTGTTCACACTTTCAATGTGATGTTTAAAAGGAGAAGATTTGCTCACATTTGTTCTGTCTAGAGGATGTTTGTGTACAGTTCTCTATACTGCTTTGTGCTCAAACTAAAAATTTTGGACATAGTTAAGAGTGTGGATATTGTAAAATGCACTCCAAAAATTCAGGTTTTAATGCAACAGATTGAAAAGAGGAACAACCTAACCCTTTTTGATTCAGTTTGGTAGTTTGTGTAGCTGCTCTGCCAAGAGAGGGCGAGGAAATTTGTACATGAGCCAAAGTTTCAATTGCGTTCAGATGACCTTACAACATCAAGAACTGTTCATGTGGGGGAAACACAAATAGGAGCGACACTTAAAGCGAGCCTACTGGCCAAATGGTGAAATTCTGGAGGGGAAAAGGAGACACAAGAAAGGAAGAATGCTATGCAGAGGATCAGGAGCAAAAGGAGTTGAAAGTCAGGTACAGCAGTGGCTGCTACGAAGCTGTAATCCCCCAGTACTGTTTGCCTCTCTTGGAGCGTAGCTTTGAGCGTAGCATGTTTGCAGTGTGTGTGCAGAGGCACTGCTAGCCGTGTTTTAAGTTAATTCGGACAAAAGAAAGGAACACGGCGAATGCTGCTGTAGTACTTTTCATTTCCCCTGACTCAGCAGTTTAGCTGAATGCTGTTTTTCCACTATTGCACTGCATAACCCTGCCTGGTGTCTTTCTCAAATAGTGCTGAGCTGAGCTGCTGTTGTGTTCTCAGACGCAGGTTTAGTCTGGTGGGGCAGGGGAATAAACTTGTGCTTTGATGTTCAGAAGTTGGGTATTGACAGTCTACCGTGCTTGAACGGGTCAAGAGCCACTGTTAACTGTGGCTGAGTTCTCCCTTCCTGCCTCCACATCTAATGCTAGTGCTAGTAAGCTGGTGTGTTATTTAAAATGCTGCCACCATAAGATTTTTTTGAGAATAAACCAGAAGGAATCTGAGATAATTAATATTTTTAAGGTTACAGATGAAACTGCCTTGGGCATCAGGTATTTTAAGTTGTGATCTTATTGTTAAACAAATGTGGTGGGAGCAGATTAATGCAAGAGGAATTACCTGCACGGTTTTGCAGACTTTCAGCTGCAAAAAAATTGCAGTTATTTGAAATACTTGTATTGTCCTATATTCGCAAGACAATTCATTTGTCACTGATTTCTATTGGCAATTCTGGAGCATCTGAGGCAGGAAATGTGTTAATATTTATATGCCATGTGTATTAATTTTTGTGTATGGTGAGAAAGAATTTGGTAACTAAGCCTATTTGTTGAAGTATGCTATTAGTGATGCCTGTCTGACTGGTATCCTGGACTTCATTCTATTTTTAAAATGAAAATTCCTCCACTGTATGGAGCTTAGACATGAATGTTTCCTTTGAAACACAAGATAACTTGGGCTGGGGATGTTGTCATTTTATTAAGCTTATTTTCTGCATGTGGTTTGCTTTTCTTATCTATTTAAATTTTAAAGCAGAACTTTTAAACAGAAAAAAAGTAAAATGGTTAGAAAGTAATGCATGAATTATGAGCGATATGAGCTATTTTCATATTTAGAACTTTTTTTTTTAAGAGTAATTTTATTTTTAAAATCTAATGGCTCTGAAATATTAGATTGCTGGTGGAGAGTTACATTCTTTTGTTCCGGTTGGCTGCAATGCAGGAAAGCTATTCAGATTCCCCTCCCCAACTTGATCTTCAATGGTATAAACGAGTGAGGAACAGTTCTTCATAAATTCTTTTTGCTACTGCACCTCTTGGCTGTGTCAAATTTGTAAAAAATATTTGCAACTGCTTCTAATCAAGTTAAAATGCGAAAGCAAGTTTATCTTTAATTTTACAGGCTCTTTGTTACAAAATCCATTTCAACTCAGGGCCAAAGTAGTTTAAATCTCATTTCTATCGTTGGGAGCTTTTTAGTTTTGGAATGTTGCCCATAATAGTTGTTTCTTGCTCTGTGATTTACAAACCTGGAGGAAGCTGACATTTCTTAATGAAAACCTTTACATTTTAAAACTTTAAAAAAATATAAAACTTTATGTGCTGCACCTGCAATACCTAAAATCCTTAACAGACTCAAGACTCTCAGTGCTACAGTCGTTTTCAGACCATTGTAGGAAAGCAGAGGGAAGGAAATGAGATGTTTTTGTAGAGCTTTTAGCATCTGTAACGTGATGTTGCAAATAATGGCAGTGTAATTGTAGTTGGACAGAGATGGAGTTCCTCTCAGGATACCAGATATCATCATATCAGATTCATATCAAGAATACCCTTATTGTTAGTTCCTTTTATTCTCCTTTGTCAGTCTCCACTAGTGCAGGTAGGATTACGTTGCAACCAAAGTGCACTTAAATTCTAACAGAAGCCCATATTCACAGGGATTAGATCTAAAGTGTTCTTAAGTGAAATAATCTGATGAGTTCTTGTTCACTGTCATGTGGCTTACTTTTTTTCTTTCAATTCCTGCTTCACCCTCTGATTTGAAGATATTGGGACTGATTTATAATGCATTTACTGGCCTTCCCATCTTGGACTTCAGCTGGAATTATTCTGAGACAACTCATTTCAAATATGAAGTTAAAGACTAAGGTGGATTTGTGGCTTTTCAGAGTAGTACAGCTTGCCTTCAAGTCATCATAGGGCTGTAGAGGAATTACTGGGAAAACCTGAGGATTAGAAGTGATAGGAGAGTACTTTACCTTTGTTTCCATGTTGTTAGATTTTCAAATACTGAAACTCTTTTTCTCATCAACTGTGATACTTTTGCCTTTGATCCCACCTCATTCTGAAATCCTTTTTCTCTAAAAGAGATGAAATGTGCTTCCTGATGTCACATGACTTCACACATGTAAGGTTTCATCAGAGAACTGGAACTGAAGGTGAAGGATGTAGCTGACAAACTTTCAATAGAGGAGATGCAGAAAGAATAGCTGTCTAGATAGCCTCTAAAAATCATGTGAACTTTAAGCCACTCAGGAGCTTAATTTAGTGGAAGACTGGTCGGAGAGGCTTAATATAGATAGCTCAGATATCATGTGGAAACTCCAATATAGGCATGTATTGATATAAGAGACCTTGAGCTTATTTTTATTTGTTCCTGGTCAGGTTGTTTGTTTGATTCCCTCCCTTTACCCCGCTCTTTGTTCTCAGGAAATGCAGTAAATTGGCAGCTGTTACTGCACAACTACACCAAACTGTAACAGGAGAATGAAGGAAATGCAGCCTCTCAGTGTTGACACTTGTTCTGATTTAGTCAGTTTTCAGTGGAGTCTGAAAGTTGAGTAAGTAAACTTCTTTGGTACTGCTCCTGAAGTGAAGGAGCAGTGAAGGTACAGCTCCTTCCTGCTTCTTCAAGTGGTGAGAGAGAGAAATGGGGTAGGGTAGGTTTCTGAAAGTTGAGAGGAAAGCAGGTAAGTTAATTTAGAATGCATGACCTTCTCAGTGCCCTCCTTCCATTGTAAAACTAAACAAAAGAAAACAAACGTGAGTTTATGTGTTTATCTTGAAATGGCAAAGTCTGTAATCAGGCAGATTCTCTTAAGGAAAGATTCAAGTTCACTGGGATTTCTACTCTTTTTTTTTTTTTTTTTTTTTTTTTTTTTTTTTTTTTTTTTTTTTTTTTTTTTTTTTTTTTTTTTTTGTAAGTTATACCTTAGAACTAGTTTACTTGTATGTTTCCCAATACTATAGCTTCAAATTATAACTATTACATCAACAGCACAGTACTTTTTAACTCTGTTCAGAAAACTTGTTTTTTTGCCTGGTCATTAATAAGACATTAGTAGGAAAGTCAGAGTTGTAACTGATGTGACTTGCCCTCTGATGAAAATGTCATGGGAAAAACAAACGGACAAGTGGATTCCCTGTATGTTTACAGTAGCCATGGAAAGTTGTACTTTGCTAAAATCTCCATCAGGTTTAGGAAAAGACCCGTCCACACTCTAAATCTTTACTTTAAAAAAATTATGTTTTCAAGTATCACTTCAACTTTTAACAGAAATTTATTTGGGATAAAATGATATTGTTGATCTGGAAGCAGCTGGGATTTTTACCTATCAAGAAAAAATGCTTCTAAAGCATGTGTTCAAAGTTTAGAGTGGGTAGTGTTGATATCACCCCAAGACTTGCTAAAATTAGAGTCCTTAATGCAATCACCATTTATGACATGTAATTGTACTTATGGATCTGTAACTTCATAACCAGAGAAATCATTTTGGGAAGTAGCATTATGAAAGTTGGAGTGTTGTCCTCCACGTGAACAACTGAAATACCTTGACATCCTTACAAAACCAGAGGTGTAGAGTAAGTAAGACACTTCCATGTTCAAAAATGTTTTAAATTGATTGTGATTGTTCCCCTACTTCAATTCTCAGTCAACAACAATGAGCCATGTAGAATAAGATTGGGAATAAGAGACTGACCAAGGCTTTTAGTGGTCGGTTGCAGAGTTTTTGCTGTAATGACACAAGAACTCTGTTGTTCATCCTTTTTAAGTAAGTCACAGCACTTCTTCTCTGGTAGCACTCGGTGATAGAAGTTGCAGAAGTTTGTCATCAATACGGGGGGAGGGCAGTTTTGTGTATGAAGTGTCTAGGTCTTGCTTGCTTTTTCTGTGTCTTTCTGAGAGATGGCGAGTTCCTTTTGAAATAAAAAATTGCTAATACAGATGCTGTGAGTCAAGATGAGTCTTTTTTTTTTTTTAAGATGAACAAACAACTGGGTATTTTTGATGTTAAAATGTTATTTTTGTTTCATTAAGTGCCATCAGAATTATTCACCCTTCTCAAGGCTTGATGGAAACATGCCTTGCATAACTGGCCTTTAATTCTTTAGCCCAGGACTTTGGGTAGTAAACAGTCTCATGCACATTTTTCTGTGGCAATCTTAGCATGCAACGAAGCAACAGAACCCACAACACAGGTATCCATACAAAAGTGACCTGGGCAAGCCTTTTAATCCCCCAGTCTTATTGTTGTTTTATAATGTAAAAAATGACTGTGAATATTGAGATTGTTGCGCTTGCCTACAAAATGTTACATAGATCGTTACATGTTGCTTTTGAAGACTTCCAGAGAATCAATCCTGGAAGACCAGTGAATTGCCAAGTAATATATATTTAAGTGTACTTCAAATTATTAATGTGTGTCTGGAGTATTCAGATTTTACAGTCAGTATTGCTTATGATGCAAAACCCCTCAACTTTCTGAGATTGCCTGTAAAGGTGTCTACCACCTAGGGTAAAAAATACGTGTTCTGTCTGTGATGGGCATGGATGGGCGTGCAGTGCCGTACTTTAGTCAGCCTTTTCAGGCTCTCGTGTCATCAGACTGAGCTGTGGGGCTGTTACTAGGCTCCCAGAAATGTTTTCCGCTGATAATGTGCATGCCTTATAGCTAAGAAGCTATTTTTAGCAGTCTGGTTAGACTCCTAGAGTCACTGAGGGACAGAGCTGTAAAAGGGAGCTGCCAATGGTTTGAAATGGGAGGGGAGAAAATGGTACCTTTCACACCCTACTGTGTTTTTTTGTTTTCAATTGTGTTGTTATTTCCTGGTAACTTGTAAACAAAAGGCACCTTTGTCAGATTTGTTCACTTTCATTTGGCTAGAAATAATATTTATGTTTTTTGAGGGAAAATCGGTAGAAGCTTGGATGGAAACGTCAGTTTTCACTGTGATGATGTTCAAGGGCTGCCTGAATCTCAACAGACACTGTTTAATACAGTCAATCTGAGAAGTGCTGCTCTTTACTCTATGTTAGTGGAAAGGCTAAGAGACATTTTGGATGAGGTAGGAGTTACATTAATTTATGGCTTGCATTTGCTTTTGTGCCAGACTTTGTACAGTAACCGGGAGAAGGTGATGTAGACAACAGTGCTACTGAAAAAGGAAATTGTTATAAATTATGGAACCTTTCATTTGACCAAAATTCTCAGCTACAAACAGCTTTGTAATATTTTGAATTTTATACAGAACTCTTGTGAGCTTCACTTTTATCAGTTTTTTTCTTAGAACTATTATGCAAAAAAACTTCTGAGGTAGAAAAACAGCAGAAAGCAAAAGAGGGCCCACCAGTTTATGTGCTTATGTGCTGCCTTATAAACTTGGGGCAGGAAAACCTCTGTTTTTTGTGGATGTCAGAATAGCTAGTGAGACTCCCCTAGGTACATTGCTGTGCTTTTTGTCTTCCTCCTTTTCCTTTTTTTTTTTTTTTTTTATTTTTAATGTGTGTTTTGTTTTAGTGCTAAAATCAAAGGTCGTCGCCAGTCTTACAGTCAGTCTCCATGTGGGTGTCTGAGTGAATGTGTTTCTCTTCACTTTCACATTTATCTTTGCAAATAAAATCTGTGGGTGGGGAATTTCAAATGGGATTCAGAGTGGTTTGAGGCTTCTCTAAATGACATACCTGGGAATGCTGCCACATAGCAGACACGTCTCAGTGATGTGTGTTTCATTGCTGTGGGACACCAAAGACAGAGCAAGGTGGGATGTGTCAGTTGGTTCTGACAGTGTTCATAAAGTAACCCTCCGTGCAAGAGAGGGCTTGCAGGCATGCTGAAGTGAAAGATCATCCTTCCTTCTTGTTACTGTTTGGTATTAGGTTTTAAATGTTCCACTGTACTATCTCTTCGTATTGGAGTAGTGTCATTTATCTTAAATGGAAAAAACTTTCTTTTTTCCTTTCCTCAGTTGAAAATAACTTTCAAAACATTTGTCTTTCTTTCCTCTGACCAGTTAGGATGGGTTCCTGCTGAATGTTACCTTTCTTCATTTTGAATGGTAGCGTTGGTCCTGCTCACAGTACTGTATGGTAGCTGACTTGCATCCTACTTAGGCAGTTTTGGGGATTTTTGGGAGCTTTATTCAGTGGTGCAATTCTATCTATATAGGATGTTCGTAGGAAAATTCTGCATGTGGGATGTCAGTTTTGTTGACTAAAGTGTTTTCTGCCCACTGTCAGGTAGAACATGTGATGTACTCCAGGTAATTTGCAAACTCGTTCATCTAAAGTTCAGTTTTATTTTTACAGCTGCTTGTAATTTGTCTGAAGAGCACAAGCCATAGTGGTTAAAAACTGGTGGCTGTGGTGGTGCCTTTTGTCATGCAGCAAGGGGAATTGGTGATGAATGCAAACTGTACTATGGTAGTTAACCGTTAAATATTTGGTTTTAAAGGCGTCTTGGCATTTGCTGAGCCTGATAGTTGTGCTGAGGAACATAAAAATCATTGGGTCAGTGTCCACTCCAGTTGGCTTTAACTTTGCACTGTGAATGTCCCAGAAGCATTGTGCAGCTTTATTACCTTCGTGTGTGTTTGGAGCAAGGGTAGAGCATGCTCAGATTCCCTTCCTGCCTTCATCTCTAGGAATATACTCTACCACTGTGCACTAACACACGTCCTATGTTATTTTAACCTGATTTTTAAATAAATAAGTAAATTCAAAGTACTAAGCAGAATGGATTCATGTATCTTCAGGCACATAGTTGTGATGCATGACTGCAAAACCAGGTTTCTCATTGAATGAGGATAAATTTGTGCAAGGGCAAAGAGGAAAATCTGTCTGAATTCAGAAACCTGCAGCCAAACACCATGCCAGGAAGTCACATGTGCACTGTAGTTGCATGATCTTTGTTCTAGCTGTATTTTTGGGGTTTATGTGGTTTCTTAATTGCAGTATAAATGGGTATCTCTATATTAGACCCTTTGAAAAGCTAATGAACAGCTTTGTTCTTCAGTGTATTCAGGTCTGAACACAATTTAAAGAATGGGGAAGAATGGAAATCTATGAAATAGCAGTGTTATGCAAAAGTTTTACAGAGAAAACTTACAAAAAAATCCTCCCAGAGTGTACTGCCAGTGGTTAAGTGATCTGTTGTCTGTTGCTGGACTTGTTTTATGCTTGTTTTCCTACCTCGCCATAGATTTAGCCTGAATTATTGGAAATGAGTAGGAGTTGTAAAAAACCCTTCTGTTCCATATCGACCTGGCTCTATCAGCACTCATTTGGCAGTCAGAATCTGTGGGGGGCCATATAGGTGTATTCTGTGGTGTTTCCGTGCAGGTTCACAGTCTGCACTGGCAGAATTGGTCTCTTATTTGACCCGTCTGGCATACCGTGCAACTATCTTAGCCTAGAAAGTCATGGATCCAAGTCAAGTTGCTGACCTTTTCCGCCTGCTTATTAATAAACCTTCCTGTTTCTACTGCGGTCAGTGTAGGTAGAGTGAGGCCGAGGAAGAGAGTGTTTCAGCACTGTCTCATCCTGCTTTGAGAAAGTGTTGGGCCTTACTCAAATTGCACAGAGATACTTTGGGCTGTGGGCAGGGGCGGTGCAGGCAGCTGGTGTGGGTGTTGGTGTCTGTGGAGTCTGGACTGAATAGCAGCAGCTTTGGAGCAAGGGCATGAGCTGTGGAACTGCAAACCTACCATGAAAATATGTGCATCTGTTAAAAGAGCTCTAGGAGGCTTCTAGTGCAGCTTGTCACTACCAAGACATTTACCCCAGAGGGGCTGTGGTGGATTAACTGCTGGTTAAAAGCTGGCTGCCTTTTTAAGCTACAGGACAGTGGCTTATTTTGGCCTTGACCTGTCAGTTGCTGGTGTTGGTGATGATGGAAGTTTACAAGGGAATTATTACTGGGCTTGAGTCACGGGAAACTTATCTGCGCTTCCTGTTTTGGCCATGGAGATTCCAACCTAATGATGAATATCAGTATGGTATTTTGATGATGAATTCTTATATATTTAAAAAAATAGAATGCACGTGCTTCGTTTGTATTTTTCTTCCTTTTCTGTTTCCGTGGTGAGGGATAGGTGTATGAAAACTGAGCTGTGGGATCTTACAGAGACATAAAAGTACACAAAAGAGAGATGGAATATTGTAGAGACAGTTTCAGAAAGATGGCAGAATATTTTACAGAGAAGAACAGAAGATGATTCTTAGTAGAAACTGAGAATTGTGTCTTTGCTGAACCCTGCAGTTGGTACAGGTGAATAAATAGTGTATTTCTGAAAACCAAGTTTGGGTCTGGGATAGTAAGGGAAATAAGGGTGGTCTATTGTAGCCACATCTCTACTCTGCACTAGGAGCAACTACAATGTTTAATTCCCTTCATCCTGGTAGGGGAGATACTGCAATTTTCACTTTAGAATACAGTTTTGTCTTTTGCTTGAACTGCTGCATGAACTGTTTGGACTGCTATGTTCTTCTGAAAAAAGGATGACTGAGAATTTGTTAAACAAAGCTAAAACTGTTATTTTTATGAGGTAAGTGATGGCCTGGAGATCTTTGCCGTTATTGTGTATACTTTTTAATGTTATTTCAACATTTCTTGCTGAAAATTCTATTGGACCCCAAACCCTCAGGCAGGTACACTGTAACATTTCACCTTGCTTATGCTTAAAGCATGAGTAAAATTAAATCCAGAGCTTCTCTACCTGAATCATAAAAGGAGTTAAGTAGGTTGACTTTGTCTTAGGTAAGTCAGAGCCTACACAGAATATAAAAGGTTTTTTTCTAAAATTTCTCTCTTTTAATGATGTGATGTGCAACCCTTTCTATGCAAGTTCATTTTTTCCTGTCTGCCACACTAAGTTGCAAGGAGGGCTCTCCAGACCTTCTTCAATATCAAGGAGAATTTCATATCCTCTCTTGCAGTAAAAGAGATGATAAATCTTTGAGGTCTGCTGCAAAAACATACTGGACAGACAACTGAAAATTAATGAAGGCTTAAATAATGAAATTGAGGGCGTGCCTCAAAGCAGTTTCTAATGTTACTGGTTTCATTTGTCAAATCTTTGCTCCTTTTTAACTTCTTTAGCTCAAATAACAGTTCGTATGTCAGAAGAGCAATCTATACAGGGGACTTACAGAGTAGGTAGCAAGATCTGTTCCTTTCAGGAAATCCTGTGCTTATATTCAGGACTGTACTTGTAGGCCATACTTTTCATTTTACCTGTTGATCTTGAAGTCTGAGCCTTTCACATCTCCCATGAGAGAAGCGTCTTCATACACAAACCAGAAGTGTGCAGCAGACTGTTACTTTGGCTTCAGTGATACTTTCCTATGGTGTCAAAATTTATCATCTTCCTCAAATGTAACCATGGGTGCCAAAAGTCCAGAAGATGTTCCAGTCCTGACTAAAATGTTACCGTTAGTTTGAGGAAACTGAGTGTTGGGAATGATAATTTTGCTTGTGCTAGAGTATGTGTGAGTCAAGGAAAATGAATTCTAATTGTAGTTCTGAGGCTCCTAGGACCATTGCTTTGCCAAGTTAGGTCATGAAAAAACGTTTTGAAGGAAGACATTTCTAAGCATCATAAAATACTTGTTTTGAGAGAGGCTTTCTTTTAAGGTGGAGGTGGGGAACATTAGTGATATTTTTATATTTTTCAGTTGAATAAAGAAGTGCTTAAGATGATGTGTTTTCCAACATTGTAAACCTACATGTTGTTCTGTGCACTTTTACATTTAGCAAGTGTCTGTAATATTTTACTGAATGAGTTCAGTTCCTCTTACTGCCCAGGCAAGGGTTGCTTTTGATACTACAGTGAAAAATTTTGCTTTCAGAGAAATTTAAGTCTACCAATTAAGTTTTGGAGTACACAAAGAAAATAAAATACTTGACATGTAGGAATAAGGTTTGTCAAAGGACAGTTGTCCTCATGGAAAGGTGGCTGGTTGCCTGAGGCTGTTGGTATATTCAGAATTCTTTCTGGCTGGGTGCTAAGATATGAATAAGTCATAAGGCACGCTGATAAGTGGGGAACTGAATTGACTGATGGTAAGCAGGTCAGCTTGTCTAGTCCACTTACAGTAGTTTTTGGTCTCCATCAGTAGAGATTTACAATTGAGCAGGAGCTGTCAGGGGGCAGTTTGGTCAAATGCTTTTTTACTGCTCTGGTGACTAAGTGAGGTTCAGTGTCCAGTCCAATCTGTTGTGTGTTTTGGAGAATATGTAAACGCACACAGGAATTTATCGAAGGGCAACTTCAGAAAGCACCATGTTTAATGGTTATCACAAGTATTTTCCAAAGTCAGTTTCCAATGGTTTGGAACAATTTGATCCATCTGTATTGAGTGAATCCAAATTTTGATTTCTGTGGCCCTTTGGGGAAAGCCACAATGCTGGATTTCAATGTCATTCTGTATCTAAGTAAGACAGTGTAGACTGAAAGTGGAGCAAAAACTGAGCATGTACTGCATTTAATTTGCATTTTTATCCCCTACCTTATGTGTTTGTGTAGCTCTCCCTTGTAAGGAGATAGTCTGTTTTGGTTTTTTTGGGGTTGGTGGTTTTTTGTGCGTGTGTAAATTCTGTATCACAGCTTTGCTCTTGCTATGTTCATGTTAATGCCCCTAGAATTCTAAAAACTCTGTTCTAAAATCTTTACTTGTATAACTTTGTCTTTAATGGCACTAAGCCATGGATAGTTGGCTCAGTTTCCTAAAATTCCACAGCCTGTTGTTAAGATAAACATTTCTGGATTCCCAAGAACACAGACACGTGTATATGGTAATATACTGATTATACAGAGCAACCTCTAAACAGCAAATCTTATTTTCCTATTTCATTCTTTATGTTTACACACAAACTTTTAGAAGCAGAAAAACGACTTGACACAGTAATTGTGCCAGTATTTAAACTACATCGTAGTGTTTTGAGAAGGGCTGTGAAATGTCCTTCTTTTTTTGTAGCCATGAGCCCCTGGGGGAGCAGAAGGGAAGCAGTCCTGGGTTGGAATGGTGTGTGTTGAGATGCACCCTCATGAGTCAGCAGCACGTGCCCCAGCTGCTGGGAAGTCCATGTGACCAAGGCTTTGGTGTAAGGCCCAGGACTGCTGGTTATTGAGGAATTTGTTGCTTTGCTACGTCACTCCTCAGCACTGGTACCTAAAGTGAACTCGTGAGGCTCAGGTAACCACAGGTATTGGAGGTCTGGCTTTCTCTTGACTGAGAAGGGCTGTAATCTGCGTTCCCCCAGCCAAAGCTTTAGAGCAGGCTGTGATTATAGAGCTTGTGACAGAGCTGGGTTCAGTTCACTCATGACCTCTCAAACATAACAGTATGTGGTGGAAAGCGTTGCTCCCGTGCACACCTAATCAAAGATAATCAAAGAAAGTGGATGTGAGGCCCAGATCTATTAACAACCAGCTAAAAAATTGTGGAGTTGGTTTTGAGGAACTCTGTGCACGTGTAGGGTTGTTAGACAACCTTGAAGATGATGGAGGTTCTTACTGGGTTGTGCCAGTTGCTGGAGCACGTGGGAAGGCTTGCTGCCAGGAATTGAGGGCCAATGATGCTAGTGAGCCAAAACACATCATCTTAGCATCCTGCTCAGAGCAGGAATCAGTTGTCTGACTGTCCCTGGAGGTGAGTTTCCCCATAGTCATCTTTAAAATTGTCTCTAGCAGTAACAGGGTACTTTAATTTCTTAATTTCTGGGGAGGGAAAAAAAAGTGATGTCTTTAGTCAATAGACTGGTTTTTGATTTGATTGTTGGTGGGGGGTTTTAATCAACTTTTTATATAATTATTCAGCTTAGTCCAAAGCAATAAACTCAACCTGAAAATAAGTGGATCAGGACACAGGAGGTATAGTGTGTGGGCTTTGATTTCTTTTGAATTTTGTGTTTGTTTTGGTTAGGGGTTTTTTAGGGCAATTTGCAAGGAACTTTATTGCCCTCCTGCTCTCGCTGATGGTGCAATAAGAAACAGTAAATAAAAACAGCGGTCTTAATTCTGTTACATGATATATTGTGTAAATATTTTCAGAAGTACAGCTATTAAAAATTGAAATAAAGACACTTTTCCAATCTTGTGAAGCAGCATTTTTTTAACATTTAAATTATACCAAGTCTATGTAGACTCTTAAAGGTCATTGTGGAGGGAGAGAAATTAAAAATTCCTCCTGTAATAGATGAAGAACAATAATAATGCAAAACAAGATCAGAATTCACCCCCCCAGGTTTTAAACCATGATAAATATTTGGTTTGAGCTAGTCTGTTCTTTGTTTGGAGTTACTTGACTAAAACTCTTGGCCCTGACTTGCTGGCAATTAGGTCGATTGTATTTTTGACTAAACAGTAGTAGTGGTGGTGGGAAACGAAAATAGTAACGTGGTCTTTCGGCTTTTTTCACTGCTTTCCTTTGCTCTTTATTGTGGTCCTGAGGAAGAAGGTATAGCTTGGCTTGCTAATCAGGGTTTTAGCTTGGAATGGTTAACACATTTTAATTTGAACATCTTTACGTACTGCGTGCTGTCTTAGGCCCAGATGCTGTTCAGTGGGTTCTTGGGGGTTTTTGTTTTGTTTTCTGCTTTGCTAGTACCTAGTTTGTGTGTGTGTGTGTAGTGCATTTGTGACTCTCGTCTCTGCTCTGCTTCTGATCAAGAGCTCTTGCTGGTTCTTCCTGTGGATGGAAAGTGAACTGAGGACTCGAGAGTGAAGACAGTGGTGTCACCTCCTCTGCTGCAGTTCAGAGAAATTGTGGTCATCACACAGCTCTTCCCAACTAGTGGAAAAGCGATATCCAAAACTTCCAAAAGTCTTTGAGGTTTGTGGAGAAGTAAAAAAGTGGGGAGTTTCATACTCTTGTGGTCTGTAAATAACAAGAACTTTTCAGGTTTCTGTTGTCACTGTTCCCACACATATTATTTGAGGACGTGGTTTGCTGTTGGTGTAGTAGGTTTTCCCCATACCTAAACTCTTTGGTACCTGCCCTTTTTGTTTATTAGTGTGAGGAGATATGCTGTAGATATGGTGTTAAAGTACTGAAGCTGATGTTCACGTATTTTAGCTTGCATATTGGCTGTGTATGAGGCGGGACTCCATACACACTAAATGCAACAGCAACCTAACCCCAAATTATTTGGTCGTTTGTTTTTTGTTTTGTTTTGCGTTTTTAAATTGTTATATTTTTTCCTCGTCTTCAGGAAGTATTGGTCCATGCCCTTCGGACCCATCTGGCATCGATCTGCCTCAGTGAGCACCTTGCACGTGCATGGGTATGAAAAGGAAGTACATGTTTGAGGTGTTTATACTTTGCAGTGCCATACCTCTGACCTTTGCTTGGTTTCCAGGAGAATTCCTTCTTTGCCTGCACCTACAGTTGACATAGACTCTGTTTCTGCTGTTGGTGGCAGAACAGTTCCCCCTTTGCAAAGACAGATATGCAGCTTGTCTAGCTAAGATCTCCCAGCCAGTAGCATGATGTGTTGCAGGAAAGGGAATGCACTAATTATTTTTAGCTATTTTCAGTTTTATTTGTTCACTGAGAGAAGGGATGAGTGAGGAGGGCACTTTTTTGGCCTATATTTAATAAAAGGAGAGGGAGCTGCAAAAACCTCCCAGTGTAATGTGAGCCTTACACGAGGAAGAACTATTTATAGAACCCTGCAATACTTGCCTGAAGGAACTTCAGAGCAAAGAGGGGCAGTGTTACATAAAGCAGGGTGAGAGCACACTTGTGCCCTCACAGCTGCGAAGGTCAAACCCAGGGCTTGTCTCACAGTGTACTTCCACTGTCCCTTGGCCTTAGGGGAGAAGAGACTGATGATGGGCTCCTTCTGAAGGCCAAACCCTTGTGGTGAGAAACTTTGGTTTGTGGAGTACAGTGGGGTGGTTTCCCTTCTTTTTTTTTTTTTTTTCCCATCCTTTAAGAGGCTTATTATCTGTGGTGTTTTGATTGTATTATTTTTTTGAGAAAACATGAGTGTCTTGATTGATGACTTAATGGTCAAACAAGGCCAAACAAGGTCACAGCAGCGGCTTTGGGGACCTTTGGAGGGTAAGATTTTATGCTGTACATGGTAATACTGTGGCTTAAGCAGTTTTTTTTTTTGATTATTCCTGTTGTTATTTTGGCTTCTGTTCTCTAGTGATGACTCTTTAATTGCAAATGACATTACCATGCCACTGGCAGTCAACCAGGTGTTGTTCCGGTTTTGTATGCCTTCATCGACTTAATATTTGTCAGCTATGAGGCTTTATAGAAATTGGTTTTAAAAACCCTTCAAATATCTAGCTTGAAAATGCTCTTTAATGGTTTCATAGGCAGAGAGAGTCTCTTTAAGGAGTATATACCTGAGGAGATCCTTCATAGCATGACATAAACACTGGGTGTTGATACTTTTCTGCAAGATTGCATTGGGCTAGGCCAAAGAGTTCCTAACCCCTCTGTGAAGGAGAAGAAAAACACCAAACAAACAAAAAGCGTGGAATATAGTCTAAATGTAATATATGACTAGGAAATTTAGACAGCATGTTTGGAAAATGACCTTGAATGGCTTTAAAATTTTGGAGAAGGATGTAGTCTGGAGTTGTCCAAGATGCTTGTCCCTTTAATTTTTACATGGGAAATGCAGTCCTTGTGTTTATGATTTTGAAGATAAATAAACTGCTTCTCACATTCTGCCACTCATCTATGACACTTTGCCTCTTTATGTCCCTGGAGTTGGAGGTTTAACTAAGCAGTCAGCATTCTGCATGTCTGAAAGGCAGCTGCTGAGTGGAAGCGAAACCCCCATGGTTTATGAGAGTGTATGTAATACAGTACAAGATTAAAACAACTCAGTCAATTATTTAGGATAAAATTCAGCCTTTATCTAAAAGTTAAACAGTGATTGTTTATATATGTCTTTGTATAAAAGCCAGACATACTGCAAATGGTTATTTCTTTATGGTCTGACAAAGTGTGTTTAAACTGAAGAAGGCATTTTGACTGGCTTTGAACCCACCCACTGAGAAATGGTTTTTAAATTTAAAAAAAAAGGCAAACTTTTGTAGATGCAAAATGTGAATTAGTAAAGAAATAATCAAGTTGAATGCTTGAAACAAATCTTATTAGGTTGCCTCAGTCAATTATTTTCCCAAATAACAAGAGTAGGCCAACATTTTTATGTTTCACAGATTAGACAGGCATATAAACTAGCTTTGGTTTGCTCCAGTGTCGACATGGGGAATTTTGCATCTGAAGATTTTTGTGTGTGTGTGTGTGTAAATGAGAAGCTTGAGGGTTGTTTTTAAACAACGTAGTAAAACTTACCAGACTTAGTAAAACAGAGGTGTTTCATGGATTTATAAAGTGATGTACGAAACAGGAAGAACATTTTTGGTGGAACTCTTGCAAGTACATAAAAGGGAAGAATTTGCACACCCTAAAGCCCTCTGAAGTGTTTAACTGTCAGTCAGTACTTAGTAAATGAGAATTAGTAAATTAGTAAATGAGAATACAGGATCAGAGCTCAGTAGCTCCAGGCAGATGGAAAAAGTAGAAAGCTTTCTCAGTCCCTGTGGTTCTGTCTAAACTTGCAAATACTTTGATTGGTAGGGATGGGTGGGTAGATCAAAACACTGAAGCTTCTGAAATCTGTATTGCTGATTTGTGTGGGTTACTTTAGATTAGATTTAGCTTGTCACCTTGGGCTTAATGTCCCCAATTACCTGTGCAGTTTGAAGCTTCTGGAAGGAGAAAATTTAATAGGTACACACCAGATGACCTTGCAGTGATGCAGCCATGGGGTCACTGAAGTTTCATGTCCCTGTTAGACAGCAGGTAGCATTTGAAGTCTGTCTTGAAGCACATTTTCAGATTCTCTTACTCAAAAGGGAATTGATTCATGTGCACCAGAGTTGTTCTGGAAAACCAGCTAACTCATAGTAAATGGTTTTGCTTTTCCTCTAAACCAAACAGCATAGTTAAATTATGTATGAGAGTATGCATGGCAAAAGGATGACCTGGAAGATGATAGTCAGCAGTCCTGGTTAAGGAAGTCTTTCTTTAAATTGGCAGATGTTTGCAGTTTCCAAGTTGCCATTTTAGACTACTAAGTAAAAGTATCATTTGGGTCACAAAATCTGAGATGGTAACTAAAAATAGTTCAAAGCTTAATAATCACCATAGGGTGCAGCTTGTGGCCCTTGGATAGTACATTAGTTGTAGGAGTTCCAGCTGTTTTGTGACTGCAGTAAATGGCTGTTGCTGCAATCCAAGATGGTCATAAGAATAATGTTACAGGGTTACAGATAAATGTATTTGTTGGCATTGCTGGGCTGTGGGTAGGCACATGGCTGAATAAGTCTGTATCTTCCTCTGCTTTTGGTAGAGGAAGAAGGATTACTTTGTCCTTTATGTATTTAGATTTAGAGTGTTTGATGTGTTTAATGCTAAATGCAGAAAAAGTTTATCTCAAATGGCTGTGAAAAAGCAAATGCTTTATTTTATTTACTTATATATGAAATTCGTGTGTATGAAACTCAACCTTTTCCCCACAAAACACACTGCAAATTAAAAAGTTAACTACTCTCTTTTCATGTCCAGAACCCAGAAAAGGCTGACTGATGTGGAGATTTTTTTTTTTTTACCTCAAACCCCTCATATCTTGGCTGATGTTAATGCGTCTGTTACCTTTGAACTTTCGCCTTTTGTAATCTGGGCTGCCACAGGTACACTTACAGTCAGTACCCAAAGTACTTCTTGATCAAGTCTTCGTTACACTGCAGTCATAGTCCAGTCTATTGTATAGATGTACTAATAGATTATAATGCTGTTGGCCATATATAGAATTTAAGGTCTTCATATAGGAATCAAGCAAATACTCTGTTTTAAGCATTTATTGGGTTAGACAAAAAAAATCTGAGCATTCTTCAGAGGAGGTCTGCAGGAGCAAGTTTTTGTGCTTATGTGATTGCTCTTAAGAAGTGCAGGGTTGAAATGAGTGCCTTTAACAAACAACTGCCAAATAAGGGGTTGTTCAGAGTAAAATGACCTGTTCTAAAAAGGTTTAGATGATAAACTTAAGGGAATTGTGCTTTTTCAGCAAACAGTTTTACACTGAAGAATAAAGTTCAAACATTCCTAATTAAGTATTTCTTTAGCCCCAGTTCTGTTTATTGTCCCCAAACTGTCATTGTATTTAGACTGGTAGAAACAGTGCAATACAGCCACTGAGGCAAAAGCTGAATTTTGTCATATTAGGTAGGAGAGAGGAGTTATTTAAATCCTGTATTCAGGCTGCTCTTGGCATGTGCAGTAGAAAGAATGAAATGCATTGAATTTTCATCAGGAAAAGTTTTAATCTGACTTGCAAACTGTGCACTTGTTTGAATGTCAGAGTAAGTGCAAAACTGCAATAACAACTTATATCCTCATTTAGATATCAGAAGGAGTAAATACGAAAGAGCACAATAACAATTTGTACCATCTTGTGTATGAATATTGTATATCCAGGTGAGACTGACTAAGGAATAATAATGTGTATTTCGTGGGTGCAGTTGCTGCAATGTCTGTTTCTCTTCATGGCTGTTTTGGCAATCTGGTAAACGCTGCTCAGCTGCGGTTTCTTTTTTGCAATAGGAAGAATTAGATGGAGCTTTAAAGGAAAAGTGTGTGCCACTGGATTAGGTGGTAATATTTGCCTTGCAAGAGAGGCCATGCAATCAGTGCCTCTGTGGATTCAGTAAGAGTCATTTCTTCACAATGTGTATGGAAATCGAGAATATTAAATAATAAGGAAGCAGATATATGCATTTGTACTGGCTTTTCTTCCTGCATGATATGAGGTTTTAAGATCAAGGCAAATTCTCTTCCTTAATCTAGAATTTGACTTTCTCATATAGATGTTCCATGTGTTTTTGTAGTAGACCAGGCAGACTGACTTGTGGGAATTCTTTGGGGGGTTGAGTTTGGTTGCTGCTTTGTGTTTTCAAGCTCTATTTGCTTATAGTTTCCGTAAGTTACCAACACTGAAACAAGTTATGTGAAGGAAGAGCACTGATTACTTTTCTTTCTGAATGTGTATCTCTCTTTATTCTTTCTTAAGAAGTGACGTGGCAGAAGCTGTTGGAGTGCAGCTTACGGGAAGGGGGAGAACTGGTTCTGTAGTACCAGTTCTGTAGTACCAGAGGGAATGTTAAAATGGGTGAAGGCAGAGGTGAAACTCGTTCAACACCAACTTCTAAAACAAAGTGGAATGTTATGTTCTGGCCAAAAGTATTTTTGGTGAGGACTGTGTGGAGATAGAAGTCATGAATGAGTAAAGATGATCAGCTTTATCAGATGTTGAATGTCGTTTGTTCAGAAAAGTTACAAGATCTTAGATTTCCAAATCTCACTTGAAGACTTTACATGCAAATCACACTTTGATGATTATCAGTGCTATTTTATTTGGTAATGCTGTTATATTGCTGTTTTCCTGAGGTTGCTGAGGTAGGGTTTGGAGAGGAGGGTAGAGGCGGATAAGAAAAGCTGAAGAGTGCTGTTAGTGCTTTTAGTTACTTAATCCCAGACGTGCCCTTATTCATAACAACAGATTTATCTAACAGTTTCCCAAAACAAATGTAATTCACAGGTGTGTGGTAGCAGGACAGCTAGGACAAAGTAGAGCCCTTCTAATCAGTTAGTCTGTGCACTTCCAGTACTTTTTCTTGTTTATAGCTTAGGTTGTATCTACATTGTGGAGAGGAAAATGAAGGTTTCCATTTTGATTCCAACTTCATTTGAGCAAATAATTTCTAATATCAGTAGTCTCCCTCTTGTTATTTTAAAGGAGCCACTTGAAAGGGGACCAGTTCAAAAGTAATCAGTACAAGTCACCTCATTGTTCTTTTCAGTATGTACTGTGATAGCACAGGAATAATGGATGCTCTGCAGGGGAACTGTAACACTTTCTGTTAAAGCACTCGAGTGGAACTTTCTCTTCCTGCAGCTGCTACAGTAGAGTAGCATTTGTATCAGAGTATAGTACATAAATTTGTCATTTGCTTTACTGTGTTCCTATAGCCTATAGCTATCATAATATTCCTGTTATGATCATTACAAAATACAGTCTCTGGGTGTGAGAACTGTTTCCAGGTTGAGTGAACCCATGCAGAAACACAAATGTCTGTAACTGAGGAAAACTTAATGAAATGGCATTTTGTATATGAGAGTGTTTTTTCCATGGGTTAGTATTGCCCATCTGTTTTCCAGATACGATGTTCTGATTTTGGTGTGAACATATCCTTGTTGAGGCCTTCTGAAAGGGGGAGAGAATTTTGCTTTTTTGCTCTTATACCTGTGCTGAAGGGGAAAAACAGTTTGAGAAAAGATAATGCTGGTGCAGTGTTACAAATTTGTTGCAAGATTTCTTTGAAGCTTCGTTCCAGAAGGTCTAGAACACCTGATCTGTGTCTTGACAGTTTAGAGACTGATGCTTGAGTCTTGCAATGAGTTTCCAGAAATACTGCCATGCCTTGGTGAAGCAATAATGTTATTGGCTAGAAATGTCTGAAAATAAGGTGCCAAAATCCTGAGTGTAACTTTAACAGCAAAATAAAGTTATCTGGTCGTGTTCCCAGAGATGAAAGAGAGCCTTTTTCATAGGATTCTTGAGAAAACTGTTGAATATCTGGTTCCCAATGAAGCACTGAACATAACATGTTCTGTTGCTGCACTTGCATATGCACTCTCTGCTTCCAAAGAAGTGCAATTGTGTCTTCTCACTAGCTGTCTTTCTGCTCTTCCTATATAGTCTGGGTGTTCTTGTGTGACCTGTTCTTCAGCTGCTGCTTTATGCCTTGTAACTACTACATGTATAAGGTCTTTCAAGCCTGTTTTTCCCAGGTCTGATTTTTTTTTTTTTTGCATGATTCCATTTTCCTTTGCTAGCAGAGATAAACATTTGTATCTTCCCTTACACTGCTGATAACCAAAGGCAGTACCATACCAACAGTTACTGCAGTGCCTTTAGCCCCTTACACAAAAGGTTTGGTGAAGTTTTTGGGGAAGGAAATGAGCTTTTCTTCATTGCTTCTCTGGCTAATTTAACCTTGCTGGGAGCATCAGTATCCAGCTTTGAGGGGCATTGTTCCCTATTTGAGGCTGAAGCACTGGGAAGTAGCAATTAGTGGTCACTCCCCTTAACTCAGTGCACCTTAAGTTCTGTTTACTGTGTACTCTGTAAAGGGAGCAAAGGTGCCAGCTGCCAGTCTGGAGTGAGGGACCAGGCTGTGCAGGGTGGCACAGTGGAGAGAAAAGTCTAGTAGGGTTATAGTATAAGCCTCTAATAATTTTTTTTTGTTGTTTACTATCAGTCAATTTCAAATTATAATACTAATAAAGTACCAGCAAATCAATCAGTGATGTGCAGTCTGTCTGCATGACCTGGCTCATACAGCATGCTGGGTTACATAGAGCTTTCGCTTGGCTGACATGAGAGAAAGTTGGTGAATGAGCCGAGGTGAACGGACTGCGCTTACTGCAGGTTGGGATAGGCAAAACTATGGATATTTAATTAGCTGTTGGTAAATAATACAGTGCAAGGAATAGCACTTCCCTACTTTACATGACTGGGCAAGGTGCAGAGATAGGCAGCTGCTCTGTGAAGAGTGTTAGGGGTTTAGTATTTGCTGCACTTGTTAGGTTAAACTAAAGTTGAAGGAAAAAGAAAACGATCTGTTCTAATTTATGCTGTTTGGAATGGCTTGAGCTGAACATTTGTTTCTTTTGTGTTTTGCAGACTTCTTGAAGCCAGCTCTAGCAAAGAGAAAGAGTTCTGCCTGTGCCAGCCAGACCCAGTCTCCAGCGCTGGTCCCCCTGATGGCACGTTGTACAACCCTGTGAAACCTGCCAAGCTGGACGCCACAGCTTTGCACGACTGCACTTTGGCTGGCACTGTGCCTCCTTCGGAGCCGTCGAATCATGCAGTCCTAGCCTGCGACACAGGCATCCACGAAGAGCACTATGTAAGTGAAGGGGTGGAAGATGATGTGCCAGACTGCAGAGAGTACAGAGATGCCTGCACCATTACTGGTAAGCAGTCAAATTTTTCATCTTGCGGAGGATGTGGAGGTTAAAGATTCTTTTCTCGAGCTCTTGGTGGAGTATCTGGTTCATGGACAATGCTACGTGGTTTTTTTTTCTTCTTTAAGAAGTGATTTCACAAGCACTTGAATTTTCAATGAAAGCACTTTGTAAGGTTCAAGGCTCTTGCAAATAGGCTAGACCAATGGCAGCTGTGAAACTAGGTTACTATATTTATGCACTTGGGAAGCTGAATCATTTTAAGTTGTTTTGGAAAATAAAGTCAGGGATGAGGGGAAGGAAACACTGCAGCCTAAAGTTCAGGGAATGCTTGTCCTAATGATCAACATAATTTAGATTTTTTCTTGATAAGAGAATTGCTTTGTGGGAGAAAACAGATGGGAGAAATAGGATCTAATGTCACATTTTGCCTGTACATACTTTTACTTTTCAAAACCGTTTCATTTTTGTCACATTAGTTCTGGAACAATAAAAGTTAAGGTATACAGAACAGCTTCATCTGCATGCTTTTATGAAAGGTTAAATATCTTCTTATTATAGATTCATATAAATAAATTGAATATGTGATGAACTATGGTATTTTAAATAGAATTAGATTCTTAGCGATGTGGTCAGCTGACCCAATTCTTTTGTGTTTGAATAATCATTGTAACTCAGTTTAGTTATGATTATGAAATGACAGGCAGTTTCCATTTCAAATGCATAGTTTATTGTCTGAACTGTGAAGCTCTCGTAGCTTAAAGTGACCTTGTCACTTCTTTTGGGAATGTTTGAGGAGTCATCGGAGGTTTTGGAAGGGAGAAATGTGATGTCTGAGAAAAACAGAAATAAGACTGTGGGACCGTTCTAACTGGCTACCAGATGCATTTGTCCTGAGTTACTTTCAGCCTTTCTGAATTGTCTGTAAGTCAGAGAATTAGATAATGGTGACCATCCACAGACACGTTAGTAGCATGCCTTGACTTAGCTCAGCCCAACTGCTGTGTAGTTAATAAGGGTTGAAAGTCTGAAAGAAAGAAGGTAGAGAGAAGGGCAGAGGTGCTTTCAAGTCCATCCTGATTCCCTTGAGAAGACAAGCAGCAGGATTAACACTGGAGTCACTTTCAGTCAAGTATGGTCCTACATAAAACAAATCTTTTGTTTAAAGAAACTTACTTACCATCCCTCCTCCCTTGTTTTATGGATCTAACTGGTTAGTTCATGAAAAGGTCAGCCTTTGGACTGCCATGTAGATATTTGCTTGTTAGGTATGCTAGGAACTACACATTGCATAGTTGCATTCCTGGTAGCATAACTGTTTTCCAGACACCTTGTAAAAGGATCTTACAAGTTGTTCTCTTGTCTGTGTCCTGTTTCTGTTCCTCCCCAGCCCCCACTCCCCTGTTTTTCTGTTTCTGACCACAAGCCAGGACAACCAATTTCTTTCATGAATCAAGACGCCTTCTTGGTTATGGTTCCTTGAAAGGCAAGACAAACTCTTACTTTTTAAACTTTTAAAATCATTTTTATTAAGTGGAGGTCAGTGCATGTTCTTGCCACTTCACATTCCTTCAAGCCTGAATCTCTTTCTTCTAGCTTAGTTGTCAGCCAAGTATCACTTACAGATTGATCCTATAATGCTTTTTAAATGGATTTGCTGTTCTACAGCAGCAGATTTGCACTGTTTGTGACCTGCAGACAACATGATAAGACTTGCAGTAGAAATAGTGGTGTTTTGTTGATTGGTTGGTTTTTGTGTTTGTTTTGGTTTGTTGGTTTTGGTTTTGTTTGTTTTTGTAATGGATTTTACTGAGTTTCAGCTTTTTGGACAGCTTTTTGAAGTGCCAAAGGGTGTAGGCCGGGGGGGGATTTTGCTCCCTCTGCAAAATCTTTGTCAGTATTGTGTGCAGGTGTGCAACATGTACCCTCAAAACAAACATAAAGATAAATATTTGAAGAGGAATAAGTACTGATAGAGGCTTTAACATGAAGACTTTATTAGGTTCTGACTGACAAGTTAGCATTATTAACACTTTTAAACTGTTTAGTGGGAAAGAAATTGCTCCTATCAAGTCTGCACATACCATAATTTTTCTTCTGATGCCAAGCCTTGACTCATTCTAGAGTCAAGTCAAATTCAGCAATCTGTTAATCTATTTTTTTAATGTAAGACTAACATTTGCAACCTATTGTAAAAGTTAACTGCAAAAATTCATGCAAATAATGTCTTGAGCCCTCTTTAAGAAAAGATGGGAAACTGAGGCACAGTGTGGTGATGCTTTCTGAAATGTAACCAGTTAATGGTAATTAATTAGAGATGTATTTAATGTATCTAATAACAAATTATATGATGTGCACATTTTCCAGTTTAACTTTCCAAGACCACCATTGATGCCCAAAGAATTTTTAATTCATGTTGTTTCCTTTTTTGTTGTTGTTGCTGATGTTTTTGTTTCCTCTTGTGTTTGCTGGCAGTAGAGAGGTACTTTGGCATTCTTTCTCAGCAGCACAGTCTTCCCTGCCTGGGACCCAAGAGCAGATGTAATGTAGCTGAGAGCACTGGGCATTCTGATTGTGCTAAGTGTGTTTTCTTGGAAACAGGGTTGGCTTAAACACTTTTTGTCCCCAAACCACCTCAGAATTGTGCTTGTGTACATTTCTGTGGGAGTGTAACTGGAGGTATCTGGTCAACGGGTCTTGCTCTGCTTTTGTGTCAGAGGGGAGATGAGGGTTACTTTTAGCTAGGTCACACCTCTGATCTGTCCTACTGTGTGGCCTAAAAGCAGTTTTGTTGGCATAACTGAGCAAATGAGCACCATAGGATTGGGCCTGGGTGACAAAAAGCAGCATGGCAAATAGTTTCTTTAAGCCAGTGTCTGAGTGGGGAACAGCACCCTAAAAGACTCCTTTCCCACTGAATTTGATAGTAAAGCTGTCCAAACCTCATAGTTGCTGTAACAGAAGTGCTATGGAAGTAACTGCTTTTGAATCTATGCTAACTTGAGTATAGAAGGGCAAGTGAAATAGATCAATTGATAAATTAAAGAAAATAGTTAATGAATGTTTTAAGAGTTGTTATATAAAAGTGCTGGTGGAGCACATATTTTCTAGCAGCATTAAACCTGAAAATGAACTCAGTAGCTGCTGTAGTTTTTTGGTTTGTAATAATTCATTTTGGGGTTTGTTAGCAAGATTTGAGAGAAAAAGTCAATGCAGTCTGACTTAGCTTCTATTGCTATCGATTGTGGAGCTCCTGTTGGTAAATGGGCAGAAGGAGACTCAAGTCCCAGGGTTGGTGGACAGTGGGGCAGCACTGCATGGAAGTGACATGCTGCTGCTACGTGTGGGAGGTACCTATCCTGTCCTAGTTGTTTTTTTCTTTTTAACTTTTCTTTTTCTTGCTTCTCCCATTCATCAGAGAGTGTAGAGATAGGAATACGAGTGTAGCACCATCTAGTGTTCCTTCTGCTAGAAAGAGAATGGAAATGCTTTTGAAGGTGTCTGTCATTCCTGTAATCTCAGCACAGACCTGGATACTTTCAGTCAGATATTAACAGAAACAGCAACTAGGGTTGGGGACTTTCTTCTCTGTCTTAACACCATACCCCACACCCCCTGTCCCATTTTTTTGTAGAGCAGGAAGGGCTGTAATCTTGACATGAAAAGGCAGAGGATCACTAAGTTGCTCAGTAGTCCCAATTTTGTGAATTATGAAAGCCTCTTAGTCCGATTGCCTTTCTTTCTTACCCATCAACTGCTGTGAGACAAATCCTGCCCTGAAAACGGAGAGTACAGTGGGGATGGAAATCTGAAGTATCACTGGAGTATAGATTTACTCCCGTGACAGCTGTCTGACTGCCAGAATGTTTTTGTGAGGTTTTTTGTGTGTTTTTTTTTCTTTGTTTCTCTTAAAACATGCACAACACAACCATCTTCACTAGGTTAACTTTCAGTCTGCTTTTGCACATGTGAATATTCACTATTTGCAATGATTTTGTCATGACGTACTTTGTAATTCGAGAGCTAACTGCTTAATATGCCGTGTAGGTTTCCTTCATCCTTCTCTGAAAAGGGAGAGAATGAATGGACTGTGATTTAAATTGCCTAGCTCCTTCATTAGTTTGCATGATTCATTTATTCATTCTCCTAATTACTCTTACCAAATGCATGTAGGAGTGTGTTTTCTGCCTGTTGTGTTCAGGATAATTTCCTGACAGCTCTTGGGTTATTGGGAAATTCTTTGTGGTAATATGCTGCTCTGTGTCTTATTTTGTTTGCAATTAACACAAGTTGATTTTTTTTTTTTTTTATTTCTAAAAACAAAGTTACATCACCAAAGGGATCAAACCATGAGCTCTTTTTCTTTCGGCAGGGAAGTCTCCCTGAAAAGAGTTGGTATTGTTTGACCTTCCTTGCAGGTTGTGTAACTTCTACATTACTGCAGTGACTGCAGTGAGGGCTAGTCATAACATCCAGAGAAACCAACTTTCTCTTGCTGTCAAGCCTCATTCACACAATCTCCCTCAAATGTTTGGGTACAAAAACTTTTATCTGGGTTGTCATCCTTTCTGTATTCTTATTCAGGCTTTAGATATGTTCTCATATGAAACAGAGATTCTGTTCTACCAAACTACTGCTCCTCATGGCAATATCAGCCAATTTTGATAACTTGCTGCTCATACAGATAAGTGATGTCATTCTGCCCATTTGTTTCTGTGACCACTTTATTTTAAAAGGCATGCCTAGGGTCAATGGAATTTCCATTCCATTGTGTATGTGTCCTAGGATGCATGTTTTTGTTTTGAAAGGCTGACCTTCTATTCCTTCTATTCCAAGTGTGATGAGGTATGATCGCCCCAAGATTAACTCCATAGGGACTTAGGTGTTACAGGTTGTTACTAGAATGCTTTACTCTTATCATGCAGGAGATGGGGCGAATGCTGTACCTGTGGCTGTCCTGTTTTGGGTGCGTGGGATACCAGCAGGAGTTGGGCTCCTGCTGTTCTGAGGCTGTTTTGAACAGGGTGCTCTACTTGGTTTTGGTACCTGTTACAGGCTCAGTGGTTGACTTCTAAGCATTACGTGGTTACAAAGTAGTGTTAAACTACTGACAGTTTTGAATTGCTTCCCTTTATTTGAGTTCTGTTGTGGTTACCTTTCTCTTTTAGTGCTTGTTTCCTACACAGCATAAACTTGCTCCACCACTTTCTTCTTTTTCAGTTCCTGGTTTGGGTAGGACTTTGATGTTTTTCTCAGTTTTGTCAATATGAGAGATGAGATGTAAGGTAGTGCTTGGTGGAGCTGCAACTCGAAGAGCGTAAGAAATGCTCTGCTGGGTTGGACCAGCTGGCTCAGGACTTCATTTTCTGGTTCCAGAAAGAGCACATGCTGAATATGGAGATCAGGCACTTGGCCACCATCAGTAGTCTACTCTCAGCAGAAGTACCCCCCATCATGCAGAACTAATTAACTTTGGAACGTAGTTAACTTTGAAACCTGTCCCCGACTTTATCTTACCCCGGACCTGATGATTGTTTTACCATAGACATTTTTACTACCTGTGTACAGTGACACCAGTTTTGAACTGGTTTTTGTAAGTATTTGTCCTAGTTATACAGTATTTTGGTGAATATCAGTTCTTCTTTCCCTTTATGAATTCATTTTAATGATTTTGAAAACCTCACATCATTTTTACATTCCTGCCTACCCCTCTTCCAGCTTTCTTAGTTTCTCCTTTAAATAAAAGTATGAGAATGTGGGCTTTTACCTCAGCCCATTTACTTTGTTATTGTTATCGCCAGTATCATCCTGTAAGTTTGATCTAGTTTTGGCCTCTTCTCCCTGTTCCCTCCTGCTACTTACTATAAACAGCTATTGCTAAATTTTGAGCACTCTTCCTTTCTCTAAAGCACAAAAAATGCTAGTCCTATTAACATGAGATAACTCCCTCAGCATGACTGGAACTATTCTTTGAGTCTGACTGTAGTTCTGTCTAGTGTACTCTGACAGAATGATCTTATTTTTCTGTGCTTGCTGCATCCTTGTCTCTGTTTTGAATTTTCTGTCTGGCTTGTGGTGCACTGTCAGTCAGCTTCATGCTTGTCCTCTCTTTCCCCTCACCTCCCATCCTCCCTGCCCTCACATACACCCCTTCAGTTGCTTTCCAGCTCTTACCCTTTTCCAATAACTTTGTGATTTTTTTCTGATTCCTCCCCTAGGACAGACTGTTATGCTACCTCTTAATCTCTATTTCAAGCATATGTTTTTATTCTATCAAGGATTATTTTTTTTCGTAGTTTGGTGATGTTTGGCTGATTGGTTTTCCTCCAAGCAGAATTCTGCTGCTATTGTTGTCTAGTCCTCTTACTTATTTATGCTCCTCTTCCTAGCATTATGCATAATACATGTTTTGTAGTGTAAACTGCCAATTCTGGAGTCACCGTGAAAGCAATTGTGGGAATTACTGAAGTCCAGTGTGACATATTTTAGATTTCTTTTTTCCTAGATTTGCCTTATTTTGGGAAGCACTTGTCATTCCCAAATGCATACTTTATTCGAGGTGGGGACGAATGAGAGCAGTAAGTGTTCAACAGTGTTCTGAGTTGGTTCTTCGCAGAAGGAACTGAGGGCAAGTGCCTAGTAGGTTTTTTGGGGATGTTTTTTTTGGTTTGTGTTTTTAGTTTGCATTTTTTGTTTTCCTGTTGTGGTGCACTGAATAGTAGGGGAAGACAAAAAAGCTACATTGATGCATTTTAAATATGTGAAAATAATTTTATTCTGTAATTTAGCTCCACAACGTGCTGAGTTCATCTTTACCTTTTTCCCTCAATGTATATGTATGTGTCCATCATGAAGCAGCACATTTTTCATTTAAAGTAGGCGTCTGTAAAGACCAAGCATCGTAAGACTTCATTCTTACATTTTGCTTGTGATTCTGTGAAAACTTTGTTGACAGCCATTGTCTAGCAGCTGGCACATTTTGTAGCTGGGCTGAAAAACAAGCAAAAGCAGGACAATTGCTTTTCAGGGTTTTCCGTACTCTGTGATTTATCAATGGGTTTTTGAGACATTCGCAGTCTGTCTTGGCAGCTGGAAGAACCTAATGGTTAATGAATGTGTTTATTCTTACTGCTGCTGAACAGTGCGTTGCCAGCATGCATTTGGTACATGAATAGCTTTTGTTCTTGCTCTAAAAGAATAACCATGGTGATGAAGTTTTATTTTCTGTTTAATGTAAAAATTGTGAGTATGGGTGCATTTATCTACAGGGAGAAACATTTCCATACTGTTCATTTAAAGCAAAGTTCATTTAAATTTATGACATCATGTACAGTAGGGTCCTAATAGTTTAAGGGACTCTCATCATCAAGATCTCTCTCAGCTTTTATACCCAGCAGGAATGTGCATGTAGGATGGAACCAAAGTAGGGAGACTTTAACCTGGTGAACAGTGATGTTCCTCACACTGGAACTGTGCTTTCCAGTAGCTTCATCTTTGACATTCCAGACTTCATCACAGTCTTTAACTGGCATGTTGGCTAAACCAAAAGAGTTTGGCATGGGGTATTTTATTTTCCCATGGAAGACTGGATTTTGTGCAGTGTTTTTCATGTTCAGAGGCAGAAGAACCACTCCTTAAACAACATTTTTTGAAGATGTGGCAGGATTTGCAATTCCAAAATCATGTCATGCCAGTCATTACAGAAGCTGCCACAGCTGTTTGTGGAGTTGGAGTTTTTAAAGGTACAAGACAGCTTTGTTGGTAAAGGGTGTTTCTTCCAGCAATTTGGCTTTGCAGCCAGCAGTGAGATGTGTAAGAATGCTAAGACCTAATCTTTCCCTTTGGACAAGTCACTGAGTTGGCAACACATTTTGTTTTTATTAGAAGTAATTTTCTTCGCCCTAAAAACTGATGGCTTGCTTTAGATTAAGTACATGTAGTGTGTGTGTATGGTCTGGAGTTCAGCAGTAGTATTTGTAACACTTCAGTATAGTTATCCACATTCTGGGCATCACAGAACTGAGACTGAATAGGAATATGGTAAATTCTGAGGTTTTGCCTGTTACGGGCATACGTACAGAGTAACTCCTAAATAAGGCTCAAGAAATATTTTTAATTCTGGACCTCAGTTAATACTTAATGACTGTGTCTGTGTGGGCCTATAGAGCTCAAATAATGCGTGACTACAGGCTATGTTTTTCTTTTCAGTAGACCAGCAACCTAATTGTGGTGTTGAAGTTTCTTCCCTCTACTTTTCATGTGGATCTGTTCACAGTTGTAATGACTAGTTCACTCCATTCCATCATTATCTAGATGGCCAGAAAGCATGGGGAAACTGAGGCTACTGGGCTGCTTCAAGCAGGAAATATCTGCTGGAAAAACAAAGACCATCTTTCTTGCTTTTACCACTGGAATATGATTAGGCTTTTAGGCTTGTGGGTCTGCTGAGAAGGTAGTCTAATGTAGTCATGGCCTCTTGGCTGCCTGTTGAGCTGATTAAGTGGCTAATCTCGGTGTCACAAATAAGCAAAATCGGCAATCAAGATGCATTAGTATTTAGCATGGAATAGCCTCGATGAACTTTGATTTCTTGCATTACATGTGGCTGGACTTTAGCCTCTGTGCTGTAACCCTTTTCTGCAGAGAACCTTGCTTTTTACCTTAACTTTTAGGGAGCCAGCACTGGAACTGACCCTTTGCAGGTACCGGATGGTTTTTATTTTTTGTGATTGTTACTTATTCACTGGCCATTCTCCAAGATGTAAAACAGAGAAACTTAAAAACACCTTTAGAGAGCTGAGAGTCAAGGGTGACTGTAATAGGTGTGTGAGAAATAGGACAGGACTGAAAAACAAAGGAAAGAGTATGTGGTTCCATGAAGTAAGGTACTAGACCTCTTCATTCTTCCTGCTTTCTCCAGAGGGTTTCCTTGTTTCTCTTATCTGTTTTTGTTACTGTGTCCTTATCTACTTCTCTTTCCTCAGCTACCTCA